>NC_133648.1:314315344-314615344 GCF_009905375.1 Apium graveolens
GATTGCTTGATGAACTAACTTCATTTTCCTCAGAATCAGCCATGAGAGCTAAGTTGACATACTCCACATCTTCATTCTCTTCCTCTCCATCAGCTGCCCAATCTTTTTCTTGAGTAATGAAAGCCCTTTCCTTTTGCTTGAGCAGATCAAAATATTTCTTCTTGTAATCTACTTGGTCAAATTTCTTCTTTTCAGAGGTTGGCTTTCTGCACTCACTTGTAAAGTGTCCACTTATACCACAATTGAAACACTTGAACTTTGATTTGTCCACCATGTTCTTATGAGGTTTAGTGGCTCTAGTGTTTTTCTTAAACTTTATCTTTGCGAATCTCCTGGACAGAAATGCAAGATGCTCATCAACACTATCAGAGTCATCTTGACTGGAGTTGTCTTCATTCTCAGCAACTTGCTCTTTTCCTTTGCTTGATTCCTGATATCTTGTACCATCTTTGGAGTTTGATGTAGATCTCACAGTTTCTTGTCTGCATTCCCTCTCATTTTCAGCTACCAATGCAACTGAACTTCCTTTCTTTCTCCCCTTCTCCAATACCTCATCCTGTTCCAACTCTAGTTCATAAGTCTTCAAGATTCCATATAATCTTTCAAGAGTGAAGTCCTTATAATCCTGAGAGTTTCTTAAGGAGACAGTCATGGGTTTCCATTCCTTTGGCAAGGATCTTAAGAATTTAAGATTTGAATCCTTCACCTGGTACACTCTACCATACAGCTTCAATCCATTCAACAGCTTTTGGAATCTGTTAAATGTGTCATTTAAAGATTCATTTTCTTCAAAATGAAAATACTCATACTGTTGAATGAGAAGCTGCATCTTGTTCTCTTTTACTTGTTCTGTACCTTCACACAGCAGCTGAACTGTGTCCCAAACCTCTTTGGCAGTTGAGCAATTTATCACATTATCAAACATATCCTTGTCAAGACCATTAAACAAAATGTTCATAGCCTTCTTATCCTTGTGGACTTCTTCTGTGTCTTCCATTGTCCATTCTGCTCTAGGTTTTGGAATGGATTGACCAACAGCAATTGTGGCCGTAGCAACTGTGGCTACTTTGTGGGGAATGTGAGGACCATTCTCAATACAGTTTACATAACCTTCATCTTGGGAGAGTAGATGAAGGTGCATTTTCACCTTCCAGTGGTGATAACTGTCTCTGTCAAGAACTGGGATTTTTACTCCAATATCCTTCTTACTCATCTTTGTTAGATTCCAAGATCTTTAAACTCTTTGTTTGTCAAGAGCCTGCTCTGATACCAATTGTTATTTCTAGAGAACTAACAATGAGATTTACAGAAGGGGGGTTGAATGTAAATCTCAAAACTTTTTCAAGTTTTGAGCAGTTTATAAAGACTGTGTGTTCAAGATGAACAAGTGTGTGAATTGCTTTAAGCTGATACAGACAGATATATATTCAAACACAAATGTAAAGACAAGACTTTTTCAGGAACTGGAGAAGGGGGAACACAATAAACCTTTAAAAACTTTTCTGGTGGATTTGTTGTTCCATCAGAGATGGTATTTCAGAAATTCTGTGATCTAAGAATTTGATCACAGCTGCATCCTAGTACAAACTAGATAATTTTTCTCTCAAGATTTTTCTAAACAGCTCTGGAAAAATTCTTATCTAATTACCAGCTACTACTTGGTTTATATATTGCCAAGTTTACAAGTGAAGACAAGGATATAATAAAATAATAAAGTAAGATCTCCACTTGTTTCTTCTCCAGTTCACTCCAGTACTTTGTTGACTTAATGTCTCTTTATACTAGAGTAGAACGGCTGCTTTTTATGATGTTCCTGAAATTAGGCTGCCACATTTCAGTTATCTCTGTTCACCCACGTGCCTCTGTTTGTAGGTACAACTACCACTTATCAACGGTTAATCAACAGAACATCCGTTGAAGCTTTCATCCGTTGATGCACTCATCCGTTGAAGGATGTTATCCGTTGAAGCTTTAGAGACATCCGTTGAAGCTTAGCTTCTCATCCGTTGAAGGTCTTTAAGTCATCCGTTGATACCACTTCATTTATACAAAATTACAAGGCATGAAATATTTACAATTGGCCTTCCTATCTGCATATCTTCTAGTAGTCAACATGACTCATAGTTTCTCTCAACTTCTAAGAATTACATCTTAAATACAGAGACTGAAATATGCTACAACACTAGACTTATTTCTAAGTAAAGCTACACCATCAACGGATAGCCAAAGTGGTCTTATCCGTTGAGGCTACAGACACTGAATTTCTACTTAAGTGTTTTGTTAAACATATCATCAAACTAATGTACATATATTCCTAACAGGGGTACGTGTCAAATTGATCACACGTGTATAGTTCTTATGCAATTGTTGATATGTGTTAATTTTTCCCAATTTCCCTGCTACGTGTCAGCTGCTAAAAATTAAAAAAAGAAAAAAGAAGAAAACACACACACACACACACAGTTACACCCATGTTCCTCGATATCTCTCTCTGGTCTCAATCTCTCAGAGGCTCAATCTCTCTCTCTCTCTCTCTCTCTCTCTCTCTCTCTCTCGTGTTTTTATGATCTCTCCCTCTCTTTTCTTTTGTTCTCCCGCTTCTAATCTCTTCGTTCTCTCTTGTTACCCTTCGGTTATGTTCCCTAGTTCTGGTAATTTCCCCGCCGCCACCTTGGTATTTTCTGGTTTCCTTGCCTTTATATTCTGGTTGCTCTTTTCTGTTCTGGTGTAGTATACGTGCGTGCGTGCGTATTGTTGTTGTGTCTGTTGCTGTGTTAATTTGAATCTTCTTGTCGGGGATTATTCGAATTATTTATTTGATTTTTGGTGAAAATTCGATAAAATATCCTTGATTTTCGAATTTTATTATTTCAAAATTTTAATTGGCAAAATTTGCATTGGAAACCCGTAATAAACAGGTACCACCAAATTTTTCCGTCGTCAGCGATGAGTCTCAGCGAACTGACAAGGGACTATGATGTTCCGTTGAGTCCTACAAATTATAAAATATAATTTCGTAAAATTATTTTCGAAACGTAAATTAGGCGGGTATAATCATTAAAATCATATTGAATTATTGGAATTGTGTTGTTGTGGTTGGTTGTGTCAATATGATATCAACTGGCAGTCCAATAATTAGAGGAAACGCGTATCTATTTCCGAGAAATTAATTTCGAAAATACGGGAATGCATCATGTAATTATCGGGAATACCAATTAAAGAATATTATCTTTGTAATGCGAGTTAGTCGTCTATACATATTTAAGTCATAATTATATAGTTGGAATGTGAATTGTGGTTGATTGGTAGTTATAATCTGTTAGATATTAAGTGCAACACTGGGGGTGAATGTGTTTTCTTGATTTTTAGCCTTTTTCTAACTTGTTTGGATATGGTGAACAAATCAGTTTATGATTTGTAAAGATATTGTGTTTAACATAAATAAAATCATAGGCACAAGCACAACAAACATAATATTTCAAAACTCACTTAATTTGTATTAATTAAGTTCATCTTGATACAAATTATGTGTTCTTAAAAATATAAGAACTCGACTTCTTTCTTGAGAGAGTACAAGAAAATTTAGATCTTTTTTTTACAACTAAAAATAAAGGACCAGTGTTTACTTTATAAATTAGTAAACACAGGTTTACACAGCATGCAGTAAGATGTACTAAACCTTTTTCTAAGCTATCTCTAATTCTTTCTACTTTTGGCTCAGTAAATCTTTGCAAATCTTGTAGGTCTGTGACCATCCTTTGTCAGTTAGTCTTGGCCCTTGATCTTGCACTCTTCGAGCTGCTTTTGTAGACTTTCCAATCTAAGTGAATAGATCGTTTGTTGATTGATAATCTTGAATCTTTAACTTGTTTAAATTACTGTATTTGAGGTTTATGTCGAGATCTCCAGTTTGTTCTATAGAGAAGTGACATCTCCATAAGTATAATGACTTATCGAGATCTCTGAGTTCTTTATAAGTGTATTTTACTTGTCGAGGTCTTTGAGTTCTCTATAAGTGTACTTGACTTGTCGAGGTCTCCAAATCTCTACATGTAGAAATGACTTGTCGATATCTCTGAGATCTCTATATACATTTTGACTTGTCGATATCTCTGATATCTCTAATGAAAAATTGACTTGTCTATATCTCCAATCTTCACATCTTCATTTGACTTGTCGATATCTCTGAGTTCTCAACATGCAGAATTAACTTTTCGATATTTCAAATCTTCACATCTTTATCTGGCTTGTCGATATCTCAGAGACTTCTCTATAAGCCATTTTGGACTTCTCGATAAGCCATTCTGGAGTTCTCGAATGACTTCTTTATATTACTTGATCTGTGACTTTTTAATATCTTGACTTAGAATATTTTTTATAAAACAAGATTTATTCAACTCCAAGCTTCTACATCTTTTCTCTGAGGCATGATCTTTTCTTGATCTTCTTCCAGAGTTTATTCTTAGGCTTGAAACTGTTGACAGAAAAATACTCCAGTCTAATCTTCTTACCTTTTACAGACTCAAGAAATACAATACATAATACAGCTTTAGACTATCATACAACTAAGTCTCAGGGTTGTCAATGTGACTTAGTCTTGTTATTATACATGCATGTATTACACAATATAATCGTATAACCTGCTACTTGGATTTTTGTTGTGCATGTTGTAAAGATGCATAAACGTTTGGATTAACTAAAGGCGTTGTGACCGTCAATACTATAGTATCAATGATTAGGCCTAGCTAGCCTTTAAACGTGAATTAGTAGCCTTTGTGGCTATCAACATGAATTTCTAACCTTTATGGCTATCAATGTGAATTTCTAGCCTTCTTGGCTATCAACGTGAATTATGAGCCTTTGAGGCAAAGAACGTGAAACAATATGAATTCCGGAATGATACTAAAAGATTGATTGGTCACAACAATAAAAGTCAATAAAATATGATAGCATAGGTATTCATGTACATGTCATAAGTATTTTATTATTCTTTTATTTATGTTAAATCCGTTAGAGTAAAAGTTATAATAATTTATGCTCATCGAGTTGCAACTCGTACCAAATGCAAATACTTTATAGGTTATCCTAAAAACTAGACTTTTGCGTGATATCAAGTTGGAGTGGTAAATGCAGGCTTAAGTTACATGTTAGCTAGCTAATGCTCCATACTTCATACTCTTCAGTACTTGTATATATAGCTATATGTAGCTAAGTATTTTGGGAAGTTATTTGTAATGTTTTGTATCGAACTCCGTTTGTATAATTTAAGTAAAAATGTGGGTTTGTAATTGTAATACATGTGTTTTTATGAATTGAAAATTTGAGTCGTTGAACCTATTTAGTTTTATGAGTATATATTCAATTAGATTGAATTATATAAATACAATGAGGTACAAGCATGTCATATTTAGTTGGTATCAGAGCAGGGATATGATTCTTAGGACATATATTTATTCATATGCATATGATAAGTTATAATTATATAGTTTTAACCTATATGCATACATTTATTGGTCTATGGATATGAATCAAGATATTCACGTTCCTATTGCACAAGGGGGTGGAGGAGTAGCTGGCCAACAGTCTAGAAGTGGGTCACATGCTCCGCAAGTACACTTGCATGCACACAATGTGAATATAGAACAAGAAGTGGAAGGACCTATGGTTGTTCCTGGAGATGAACATATAAAATGTGACTATAAAGAACTCAGGAAGTTAGGGGTAATTGACTTTTCTGGAACTATAGATCCTACTGAAGCAGAAAAATAGTTGAAGAGAACTGAAAAGGTAATCATTATGATGTGTTGTACTCCAGAGGAGAAGTTTGATTATACAGTGTCACTATTAAAAGGAGATGCGTATGATTGGTGGGATACTATTCCGGATTCAGCTGTGCAACCACCAACATTAACTTGGGATGATTTTCTACGTGAGTTCAGAGACAAGTATATGCCTGAGATATACATGGATGAGAAGCAAAGAGAGTTTTTGACTTGAAACCAGGGATTATGAGTGTGGTTGAATATGAGGCATTTTGAAGAAGGTCTCAAATATAATATTCGAAGCAAGATTACTCCTGGAGATCTTTGTAGTTACACTAGCTTGCGAGCTGGTGGTGGTATCGGCCAGTCTGAAGCACAGAGCTCTAAGGCACCTACACATGCACAAGTTTTTGCGTTAACCAGAGATGAAGTCACGACAGCACCTGAAGTAATCACTTGTAAAGTTGTTTTCAATAACTTAGAAGTCTGTGTTCTTATTAATCCCGGATCTACACATTCATTTATATAATCTAAAATGACAGCACATATGCACAAGAATCCTGACACGTTAGATTCTAAAGTGAATGTTTACACTCCACTGGGTGAGGTAGTAGTTGTAGATAAAATATATAGAGATGGTCTTATACAGATAAGCGAGGCAAAGTTACATGCATATTTGATAGTCTTATCTTTCCGTGAGTTTGATATAATATTAGGTATGGATTGGTTATCTATACATCGTGCAAAGGTAGATTGTTATACCAAGAAAGTTATGATTGATTCTCCTGGTCTGTATAGAGTATTATTTTGTGGTGATCGTCAAATCATACCAAGTTATTTAGTTTCTGCTTTGAAAGCTTTTAAGATGATTAGGAATGGTTGTGATGTTTATTTAGCCCATGTGGTTGATACTAATGCCACTACATGTAAACTTGAAGATATTCATGTGGTTAAGGAATTTTCAGAGGCATTTCTAGAAGAATTGCTAGAAATGCCACCAGATAGAGATACATAATTTTCTATTGCGCTTCTTTCAGGTACAACACCAATTTCAAATTCTCCATATCAAATGGCACCAATAGAATTGAGAGAACTAAAGAAACAATTGATAGAGCTACTGGAGAAAGGTTATATTCGTCTAAATGTTTCACCTTGGGGTGCGCCAGTATTGTTTGTTAAAAAGAAAGATGGTACCATGAGATTATGTATAGACTATCGCAAGCTAAATCAGGTTACAGTAAGGAATAAATACCCACTACCGATTGTAGATGATTTGTTTGACCAACTATATGGTGCATGTGTTTTCTCAAAGATTGACTTGAGATCAGGTTTCCATCAGTTAAAGATTGCAAAGGAAGATATTCCCAAGACTGCTTTTCGCACACGATATGGTCATTTTGAATTCCTAGTTATGCCTTTTGGATTAATTAATGCACTAGTTGTGTTTATGGCGCTAATGAATAAGGTATTCCAACCTTTTCTTGATAGGTTTGTTATAGTATTCATTGACAGCATACTCATTTATTCTAAAAGTGAACAAGATCACGAACAACACTTGAGGACGGTTTTGTAAACCTTAAAAGAAAAACAGTTATATGCTAAGTTGAGAAAATGTGAATTCTGGTTAGACCATGTGGTATTTCTAGTACATGTTGTTTCTAGCAGGGGGATAGAGGTTGATCCAAAGAAAATAGATGCGGTACTTATTTGGGAGGCACCGAGAAGTGTCACGGAATTAAGAAGTTTTTTGGGTATGGCTGGTTATTATAGACGTTTTGTAGAAGGATTTTCAAAGATTGCAGGACCAATGACTAAAGTAATTCAAAAGAATGTGCCTTTTTAATGGAACGAAGTAGCACAACAAAGTTTTGAGGAATTGAAGCATTGATTGACCATAACTCCTATATTGGCTATACCATCAGGTCAAGGAGGTTTTGTTATGTATAATGATGCATCTCACCAAGGATTAGGATGTGTTCTTATGCAACATGGAAGGGTTTTTGAATATGCTTCAAGACAACTAAGGCCACATAAAATTTCATATCTGGTTCATGATTTAGAGTTAGCAGGAGTGGTATTTGCTTTAAAAATTTGAAAGTTCTACTTATACGGTGAAATATTTTAGATTTTTACTGATGATAAAAGTTTAAAGTATTTAATAAGTCGGAAGGATTTAAATATGAGACAAAGATGGTGGGTTGAACTTTTAAAAGATTACAATTTCACTATTGAGTACCATCTAGGAAAATCAAACACGGTGGCAGATGCATTGAGCAGAAAGAGTAATAGCAGTTTGTCAACTCTTCAGGTATCTTCCCTACCATCAATGATTAAATTGAGGGAAATGAATGTAAGTTCAGATATTTATATTATTGGAGTGTTGCTTGCTACATTAAATATACAACCGGTGTTGAAAGAGAGGATACAAGAAGCACAATCACGTGATCCAAAGTTTGCAGATATTATCGAGAATGTGAAGTGAGGAAAAGATACCGATTTTAGATTAGTATTTTAATTCTATAATGAGTGTCCCTTTTGAGTCCATTTGGTTGGAATAAATACCTCATTCTGGAATCTACAAGATAATTATCTTATGTGTGGTGAGAGAATTTGTGTTCCTGATGTTGATGATCCACATCGAGAGATTTTGGATGAAGCTCATAATGCACCATACGCTATGCATCCTGGAAAAAACAAAATGTATCAGACTATGAAACCTCATTATTGGTGTCCTGGAATGAAAAAGGAAGTAGCAGAATTCACAGCAAAGTGTTTGATATATCAACAATTGAAAACAGAACATCAAGATCCAGCTGGTAAGTTGCATCCTTTATCAATTCCTGAATGGAAATGGGAATAAATTGCTAGATTTTATGATGGGTTTACCTAAGACTCGGAAGGGAAATTATGTTATATGAATTATTGTTGATCGTTTGACAAAGTCTTCTCATTTTCTACCTATTTATTGGGGTTGTACACTTGATCATCTAGCAAAGAGGTATGTCAATGAGATTGTGAAACTACACGGGGTACCGATATCTGTCATTTTTGACAGGAATCCTAGATTTACATCATAATTTTGGAAAAGTTTTCAAGATGCCTTGGGTACTAGGTTAAATTTTAGTACAATTTTTCATCCTCAAACTGACGATCAATCAGAAAGGACAATCCAAATATTGGAAGGTATGTTAAGGGCTTGCGTACTTGAATTTTGAGGTTCTTGGGATGAATATATTGCTTTGATGGAGTTTGCATATAATAATCAGTTTTATAGTAGTATTGGAATGGCACCGTATGAAGCATTATACGGAAGAAAGTGCAGAAGTCCATTATATTGGGGCAAAGAAGGTACGACAATCTTAGAGGGATCAGACATTGTTCAGAATGCACTTGATAAAGTTAATATCGTGAAAGAAAAGTTGAAAGCAGTTCAGGATCGTCAAAAGAGTTAAGTTGATCAACACAGATGAGAAATGAAGTATCAGGTTGGTGAGAAGGTGTTCTTAAAAGTATGTCCTTGGAAATGGGTGATGAGGTTCGGTAACAAAGGAAAGTTAAGTCCGCGATAATATAGGGCCGTATGAAGTTATTGAAAGAGTAGGACCCTTAGCTTATAAACTAGCATTACCTTTAGAGCTTTCTCAGATTTATAATATTTTTTATGTTAGTATGCTACGAAGGTATTGTTTTGATCCTACACATGTTTTAAAAGATCCTGAAATAGAGATTTATGAACATTTAAGTTATATAGAAGAACCAGTAGAAATTACAGGTCAAAAGATCAATCAGTTAAGGAATAGGGAGATACCACTTGTTAAAGTATTGTGGAGGAATTACTCTAGGGAAGAAGTCACTTGGGAAATAGAGGAGAACATGAAACAACAGTATACCTACCTTTTCAACAATACAGGTATCTAATTTCGAAGACGAATTTTTATTAAGAGGGGAAAGTTGTCATATCTCTGTCCAAGAAGCACGCACAAGCATGCATTTAATATTTAATAATAAGCCATACATATTTTATTAAGGACTTTAACTGTGTTACTTATTATTGTCAATATCTAGTAGATAATATATATTGTTCAATGTGCAGAATATTATATGTTTACCTGTATATGCATTTGATTATTAGCTGCTTATGTGTTAGCTTAATATTTTTAATATTTTTATGAGAGCAATTATTATATTTTATGACATAAATATAGATTTGTATTGTTCTAGATTATTAATAAAATCTTAAGAAGAGATTTGTATTTAGATGTTTAAAAAGTGAAGGACTCTTGTAGCACTGGATTATTAATTGTATGTGACTCAGTTGTGTTTGAGAATTATTTATCTTATTAATTGTTGAGTCATATTATTTTGTTTCTGCTTTTAAAAAGGGATTTTATTGAAGATTTATTTTCATAAATATTGAAATTATCCTTAAAATTATTTTATGGCTTTATAATTTCAATAATTATTTAAAGGAATTTATAGAATTTAGAAAATAAAATTTTGTCAATTATTTACCCTTAAACGAATTTCTGATTGTATTTAATTGCAGGTCCAATGTTATATCAGAAAATGTTTCAAAAAATTATGAAATTCTTGTTTTCCTAGTTTTAAATATTCCGAGAATTTTAAAATTATTTCGGTAATTTTTCGGGTTATTTTTACCCGCAAATTGTATCGTTTAAAAGTAAAAGCGGGACGGAACCGAGCTGCACAGGGGGGTACGTGTCAAATTAATCACACATGTACAGTTCTTATGCAATTGTTGATACGTGTTCATTTTTCCCAATTTCCCTGCAACGTGTCAGCTGCTGCTAAAAATTAAAAAAAAAACACACACACACAGCTACACCCATATTCCTCGATATCTCTCTCTTGTCTCAATCTCTCGGAGGCTCGATCTCTCTCTTGTGTTTTTGTGATCTCTCCCTCTCTTTTCTTTTCTTCTCCCGCTTCTAATCTCTTCATTCTCTCCTGTTACCCCTCGGTTTCGTTCCTTGATTCCGGTAATTTCCCCGCCACCGCCTTGGTATTTTCCGGTTGCCTTTCCTTTATTTTTCGATTGCTCTGTTCTGTTCTGGTGTAGTATACGCGCGTGCGTATTGTTGTTGTGTCTGTTGCTGTGTTAATTCGAATCTTCTTCTTGAGGATTATTCGAATTTTTTGTTTGATTTTGGTGAAAATTCGATGAAATATTCTTGATTTTCGAATTTTATTATTCCGAAATTTTAATCGGTGGAATTTGCATTGGAAACCCGCAATAAACGGGTACCACTGAATTTTGCCACCGTCAGCGATGAGTCTCGGCGAGATGACGATGGGCTATGATGTTCCGCTGCGTCCTACAAATTATAAAATATTATTTCGTAAAATTATTTTTGAAACATAAATTAGGCAGGTATAATTATTAAAATCATATTGAATGATAGGAATTGTGTTGTGGTTGGTTGTGTCGATATGATATTGAATGGTAGTCCAATAAATAGAGGAAACGCTGCTCGATTTCCGATAAATTAATTTCGGAAATACAGGAACGCATCCTGTAATTATCGGGAATACCAATTACAGAATAGTATTTTCGTAATACAACTTAGACGTCTATACATATTTAAGTTATAATTGTATAGTTGGAATGTGAATTATGGTTGATTGGCAGTTATAATTGTATAAACTGCTACTTGGATTTTTGTTGTGCATGTTGTAAAGATGCATAAACGCTTGGATTAACTAAAGGGGTTGTGACCGTTAATACTATAGTATCAAAGATAGGCCTAACTATCCTTTCAACGTGAATTAGTAGCCTTTGTGGCTATCAACGTGAATTTCTAGCCTCCGTGGCTATCAATGTGAATTACTAGCCTTTTTGGCTATCAACGTGAATTATGAGCCTTTGAGGCAAATAACGTGAAACAATGTGATTTCCGGAATAATACTAAAAGATTGATTAGTCAGAACAATAAAAGTCTAGAGAATATGAGAGCATAGGTATTCATGTACATGGCATAAGTATTTTATTGTTCTTTTATTTGTGTTAAACCCGTTAGAGTAAAAGTTATAATAATTTATGCTCATCGAGTTGTAACTCGTATCAAATGCAAAAACTTTGCAGGTTATCCTAAAAGCTAGACTTTTGCGTGATATCAAGTTGGAGCGATATATGCAGGATTAAGTTATAGGTCAGCCATTTAATGCTCCGTACTCCCTACTCTTCAGTACTTGTATATATAGCTATATGCAGCTAAGTCTTTTGGGAAGTTGTTTGTAATGTTTTGTGTCGAACTCCGTTTGTATAATTTAAGTAAAAATGTGGGTTTGTAATTGTAATACATATATTTTTGTGAATTGAAAATTTGAGGGCTAGAACCTATTTAGTTTTATGAGTATATATTCAATTAGATTGAATTATATAATTACAATGAGGTACAAGGGTGCCACACTCTACATGTGTTATGACTTGTCGATATCTCCACTTCTCTACATGTCAAATTAACTTATCAACATCCCCACTTCTCTATAGGCCAGATTTACTTCTCTACAAGTAAAATAACTCCTCTATATGTGAAGTAACTTCTCTACAGGTGAGGTGACTTCTTTACAGATCAAATTGACTTCTTGATATAACTTGATATGTGACATCTTGACATTTGACTTAGAAATTTTTTCAATCTATAGCTTTTTTCTTCACCAAGCAGTTTATCTTCATTTTGAGGCATGATCAGACATGATCTTCTTCCATATATTTATTCCTGGCTTATTGGTTGTTTATTGAAAATTAATTCAGCCTAGTATATTCAATCATTTTGATAAACTCGAGAAATATCATTACAGGTTATATAAGATTACAAGTCAACTAAATCTTAGATTGTCAATGTGACTTAGTCTTGTTATATTAAAGGCATGTCTTGCATAACAATCTCCCCCAATTTGTGAGAAGATTACTTGTCACAAATTCAAGCCTGATAACAAGACTAATCCCCAGCTAAAATTTGAAAAATAAACAGAAATATAAAGGTACAAACTTTTATATATAGATGTCACTTAACAGTTAGTTCACATAATTAGCTAAAATCTTCAAAACCTAACTGAGACCTAATCAAGTCCTTAAAGCTTAAAAGGCATTCTAGTTCTTCAATGATCTCAGTCCCTATAAGTGTTTCCACAAGCTTTAGCCATTCATTTAAGGAGTAACTGTCAAGATACTTCACTCTGAACCTTGAGAATCTGTGAGTCTTGAGAAACACACCATCTTCAGAAACTCTACTCAATCCTCTAGCTTTCAGCTTATTTAATCTTTTCTCAAACATCTCAATCTCTTTGGCCTTTCTTATAGCACTCTCTTCCCTCTCAGCCTTCTCCCTTGCTCTTCTTTTTTCTCTGTCTCTCAACCTTGTAGCAAGTTCTACGTCTCTCAACTTTGTATATGAGTCATTCTTATTCATCAGACTAATCACCCTTTCAAGTTCCACTATTGAATAATTTTTAATTACCTCTTTGTTGAGCAGGATGAATGAGCCATCTTTGAAGTAGATTCTTACATCTACCATATTATTCACATAAACTTTGTTCATAAATTCATCTTATTGCTCATTATAATCATCTTCTGAGATTTATTATGAGATTAGTAAAAACTCATCTTGATTAAAACAATTCCATAATGCTCCCATTTTAACCTTGCTCTTTTTCAAAAAAAAACTTAATAGACTTGAAGTGTGTTTTGAATGGTGGCTTGAATGTTGGAGGTTTGGCTATTTTCTTCAAGGAAGTTTGATTGGCTAGGATGGGTATTTTTGGTAGAGAGTTAGCTGTGAGTTTGTAGAGGTGTTCAGGCTTGGTGGTTTTGGTCGTTTGAGTTTTTAATTGGCTAGGGTTTTGGATTGAGGTTTGTAGAGTTGTAGATGCTTGGCTTACTGGTGTTTTCTTTGTGTCTCTCCAATCTTGGTTACTCATCTTTTTGTCTTCATCCCTATCCCTCCCTTTCTTCTCATCCTTGCTACCTTTGCATCCTTATAACTCCCACTGCTTTTGTTAAATTGACTTGGATTTGAGCCAAAAGAATTGGGTTTATCTTTATTTTTCTCATCATCATCCTTGTCATTATCTTTTTTATTGATAGATGTCATTGGTAGCATGGTTTCAACATTTAAAATATATCTTCCCAAGATTGTGATCATCTCCAAATTATCATCATGCTTGATCTTCTTCATCTTCAATATTGACTCAATCACCATCACTAGCTTCTTGTTCTTCATGACACAATGCTTAGAAATTAGAAAATGTGTGAATTTCTTGGTAGTTGAGCATATGTAAGCTACTCTCTTGCTAGGTTTGAGGTAGACCTTGGGAAAAGCTCCTTTTTGGCCTGATTTGAGTTCCCTTACCAATTGAGTGTCTTCTGGAATCACCACCCTTACTTTATTGATGAAGATATCATTTCCTGAGGCTCTCCTAGATTTAAAAAATGCTAGTGAGACCTACATGCACCTATTAATTTCAGTGTCCTTAATATTGACAATAATTCTCTTCTCTCTCAGCATATCCCTGGTGACCAGAAGCACCCTCAAGAAGTTTATGTTCCTGTCAATAGCCCGCTTGTATGTATGATGGTTGTGGTTCACTAAGACTCTAAGGCATTCTAGAAACTCACCAAATTTCTTGTCGAAATAGGGACCTTCAGCTTCCATCTTGAGTCTCTCTTCCATACCAACTTTTTCTTGATGTAAAGATTTGAGCATGGCTTACATCTCCCCCTAGGCTTGTTATCAGATTGACTAGGGTTCTGTGGGATTTGTTTCCTAACAATTTTTGGAGTTTCTTGTAGAGGGACTTTTAGTGCACTAATGATAGCTCCCAAAGACACACTTGTTTGCATTTGAAAATAATTTTGGAATTTTATCAGGAATTTAACGTCATTATGTTGGTTTTGCACCTGAGCTGTGAGTTGGTTGACTTGAAAAACCAGTGTCGAGTTAGAAGCTTGAAGCTCAGTCACTTGGTTTTGGAGAGTTTAGATTTGTTAGGTTGAGGAAATGGATGGTGTAGTTGTAGAGCTCCTAGCACCAAATGTGTCATGTACCACTCTGCTGATTTCCTCCATCATCAATGCAGAAGGTTCATATCTAGCCTTGTGAAGTTGATCCAGCTTGACCTTTGTATCATTATTTTGAGTTATTTATTTCTGGATCACCTCATGAAGAGGTGAAGAGCTATAAATGACTCCTTGAGCTGCTTGATATTGTCTTCCACAATTGTGAGATTGAGAGTGGCCAGTTTGTCAGAAAATCTAATGAATTTGGTCTTGATACCTTTGAGACTTAGCAAGAGCTCATCAAATCTTCTTTCTTACCATCTTCCTAATTTTATCCTGATGACCACCATCTAGAGACTTTTCTAAAGCTTTTCCAATAAAATTGAAAGCCTTGAGTTGTGCTTTGTAGACTTCTGTGATGGCATCATACACTTCTTGAGGTGTTAGCATATTTGCATTGCTGCTGAGAATGATGACATATTCTTCCCTAAATCTGGACAATACTTCCTCCATGTCAATACTAAAGGTTTTGGAACATCTTGCTCAACTTCATCTACTATCTTTGCTTGTTGATCCTCAACTTCTTCTCCGTAAGATAGCATAATGGCTAGGTAGTCTCGGTTAGACATGTCTGATGTGAGCACCAATTGTGCTATATTTGCAAATCCTTCAATTTGGTCCATAAGCATATCATCTACAGATGTGGGTTGAGTTTAGGTATCTCTTTAAGCCAGTTGGCAAGGAGGTGAGAGGATGGTTGAGTAGATGTGGAGGGCAGGTCAGGGTTTGGTGGTGTGATGGTTGAGGTGATGGAACACATGTGACAGAATTCACAGTTGGACTCAAAATATGAACTGTGGTTATGACAGTGTGTTGACCACTTTGTGAGTGATCTTCCATTTGAACTGGAAGGGAGTTTGTTAGGTTACTGTCATGTACCATGGTCTCGAACCTTTGTTCTTCTTGCAAAGAACTGACACTTAAATGTGTTTGAGTACTTGCCTCTCATTTAATGGATCACTGGCAATTGAAGTCCTAGCTTCAATTGTCAAAAAAATGTCATCTAGGGTTTTGAGGGGAGTTGTTCCTTCTAGAGAAACCTACAATTGAATTTGAGAGGATTTGAGTAGCTCCCCTCAAGAGTACTACCCTCAAACCTTAAAGTCTGTGAAGGCTGGTGTGCACATGAAAGTACAGATATTGACACAGGGTCTTCAGTAAAAATTGATGAAACCCATGTATTTCCGATAATGTTATCAAGGTCCAACTCAACATTTGGCCTATCACCATCTAATTGTGGTTTCTGAGTGGTGAGCACGGTTTTAAGAACTGTGTCACTTGATTTTAGCAGGAGTTGAGAAGTGAATTCAAGTCCTTCATTGAATGATGAAGACATTCGTGAAATGAGATTTGTTAGTTCAGTATTGAGTGTTAGTAACCCCCTTGTGTAGAAGAAGGAGTTTCAATATATGTGCTCTCACGGTGTGTGTCAACCTCATTACTTCTTTCACCTTCTTGAGTGTGCTCAAGAAGGGGTGCAGACTCTTACAAGATGCACTTTGGAGAGTGATTTGTTCAATAGTGGCATCTTATTGAGAAGATGCCACGAGAGTCTGTTTTAAACCCTTATTTACAACTGCATCTTTTTTAGAAGATGCAGAGGTGGTCATTTGAGTGGTCAGCTCTATCTTCTTTCTCACTGGTTTCTTGACCAGGTGACTCACACCCTCACCTTGTATCTCTTCACTCTCATTTATTATAGCTAGGTTAACTTATTTTCTCTTCTTTTTACTAGTTCCACCCTTTTGAGAGGATGAAGCAGTTGATTTTCTAACATCTAGGGGTTGAGAAAAAATGATTTCAGGTGTGGTAGGCTCCTGTGGGTATGCATGTGCTTGTACTACTACAAGACCATGAGTCATAGCTATACTAGAAATAGCAGTACTTCTTATATAAGGCATAAGGTATGGGTAAGTTCTAAATCTCCTTAATATAAAGTTAGTGATATTTAGGCTCACCTTGACCTGATTCTTTGTATTCAGTTGTCCAACTAGAATTTTGGACACTGACTTACAAATTCCTTTTTGATTTACATCAATGCCTGGTGTTTGGTGAATGTCATTCACCTTATAGTTTAAAATATACATAATAAATCCAGGGAAGAAAATTTCCTTAACCCTACTTACCAAAGGCGTTGTTAGCCTGGTGCTTAACTCTCCAAGGATGAGACTTCCAACATCAAGGTGCATGTCATAAGCCATTGAGTACACCAGCTTCTAGACCACACTTGAAATATTGTCATATCATGTCTTCCTGCATGTGAAGACCCTTATTATTGTGTCAAACACCAAGGACCACTCCCTTCTTAGATTCTTCTTTTTCATCCTGGATAGATCAATCTTTTCACTGTAATTGATGAAGTCCATGAATTCTCATATTCTCTGTGGAGATGCTCAGTACTTTATTTATGTCATTAACATTAAACTCCACAGCTACAACTTTAATTGTACATGTCACCATCATGGACACTGTTTGGTTGTCATCTATATTGGTGTGTAGAACAACACTATTCCAGACTCGTCCAACATATTAAAATACAGGGTTGAATTGGTCATTAGAGCTCCTGCAAGATAAGACTCAGACACAAACTTCATAAAATACTTGAAATTATCAGGTGCCTGTGTTGGGTCAACAAAAGCCAAATAGTTGGTTTTATCCTTAGGGATTACTGATCTTTGGTTGTTTGTGTTGGATGCCATTAGTAAGCTTGAAAAAATGAGTGGGTAAGTGTTTTGAGAAGAAGAAAGCTTGAAAAGATGTGAAATGGTGAAAAAACTTTGTAATTAGGTCAACTGAGACAAATCAGACTTAGTTACTGTCTTTGATTTTGCAACTGATTCCTTTTGAGAAGAATCAGAGGTGATATTGTGTTTCGATTTAAGTGAAGAAAAAATGGACGTTTTGGTCAGGAACAGGGTTGGATGTGCCCTGTCCCACTACGTCAGGATTTGGAAAATTATATTTGTCAGGCATTTTGTTGGACAAAAATACCCACAATTTTCGTGGTAAAACAGTTCGTCTCCTGAAAGTATCTTTCCTTTTTGCCAAATCAGTCAGGGATTTAAAATTGATTTGAAAGATCATCAGTAATTCATCGTTTTCAAAACTTTCACCAGGTAAAAGATATGTAAAAATCAATTGTAAGAACCTAGTGTTACCAACACCACCACTCCACCAGCTTTATCACTAAATCGAGCTATCAGGAATTACATAAAACACAAAAGCTTAGACTTAACCTTTTGTTGTGCAAGACATGGCTGTACTATAACAAGACTAAGTTAAATTGACAGCCCTAAGTAAGTTGTATGATAATCTAGTTTGCAAATTGTATTGTATTACTTGAGTCTGTAAAAGTGTCAATAGATTAGACTGGAGTATTTTTCTGTAAACAGTCCCAAGCCTAAGAATAAACCCTGGAAGAAGATCATGAAGATCATGCCTCAGAGATAATGTGAAGAAGCTTGGAGTTGAATAAATCTGTTTTGAGAAAAACATTCTAAGTCAAGAAATCTACAAGTCACAGATCAAGTCTTATAGAGAAGTCATTCGAGAACTCCAGAATGACTTATCGACAAGTCAAAAATAGCTTATAGAGAAGTCTCAGAGATATCGAAAAGTCAAATGGAGATATGAAGATTGGAGATATCGACAAGTTACTTCTGCAATGGAGAATTCAGAGATATCGACAAGTCAAATTGAAGATGTGAAGATTGGAGATATCGACAAGTCAACCTCTCATTAGAGATCTCAGAGATATCGATAAGTCAATATGCCTATAGAGATTTTAGAGATATCGACAAGTGTTTTCTACATGCAAAAATTCAGAGATCTTGACAAGCCAAATTCTCTTATAGAGAACTCAGAGACTTCAATTAGTCAAAACAACTATAGAGAAATAAGAGATCTCGATAAGCCATTATACTTATCGAGATGTCGAGTTCTCTATATAACAAACTGGAGATCTCGATATAAACCTCAAGTACAAAATGCAGGCCAGTTAAAGATCCAAGATTATCAATCAACAAATAAATTAATCACTGATTTGAAAAGTCTACAAAAAGCAGCTTGAAGAGTACAAGATCAAAGGTCAAGATTAACTGACAAAGTAAAGTCACAGACATGCACAATTTGCAAAGACACACTAAGCCAGAAATAGAAAGTTTTAGTTAACTTAAAGTAGGGTTTAGTACATGTTATTGCATGTTGTGTAAAACCAGTGTTTACTGTTCTATAAAGTAAACACTAGATGTTTTGTTTTATGATGTAACAAATAGATCTAAATATCTTGCAACTCTCTCAAAAAAGAAGCTGAGTTCTTTATCAACAAAGAAACCAGAAATTTATAGCAAGACATACTTGATTTTAATATAAACTTAAGTGACTTTTGAAGATAGTGTGTTTATGTGCATATTTTATCATTTCTGTTGAAACACTTTATCTCTACAAATTAGATTACTTTGTTCACCATATCCATAACAGTTCAAAAAGCTTAAAATATCCAAAAACACATTCACCCCCCCCATATGTTGCATTTATTACCTAACAAGTGGTATCAGAGCAAAATCCGAAAGCAAACAGATTAAATTTCTTGGAAGAATGAATACACAGAATCTTAGCAGTATCAAGATCCCTACTTTTGACATGCCTAACTACACATTATGGAAAAAGAAAATGATGTTGTTCATAAGAATGGTCAACCCATTATATATTCAGATCCTTAAGAATGGGCCTTTCACCCCCATGGTAAGAGTTGAGGAATCTACAGATGGAGATATGGTCATTCCAGCATATTATGCTCTTAAAGATCCTTTAGAATATACTGAACCTGAAAAAGAAAAAGTCTTGCTGGATAGTGGCTTGTAGCTGATTTTAATAGAGTCACTAGACAATGTAATGTACAATAACATTGTCAACTGTGACACAGCCAAACAGATCTGGGAGAAGATAGAGATCATATGTGAAGGAACAGAGGAAGTTAGGTCAAACCAAAGGAGGATTTTGGTTTCTCAGTATGAGGGGTTTATGGTTAAACCAAAAGAAGGAATTACTGAAGTTTTTGAGAGGTCCAATAAATTGATAAATGACTTGCAGCTACATGACAACTATTATGAAGCTGAGGAGGTTAACATATAGTTTCTGTTATCCCTTCCTGACCATCTTGAACAGAAGATATCAGCCATTAGAGAAGGAAGAGATCTGAGCAGAATGACTTTGGAAGTTCTTTATGGAATCTTGAAAACTTATGAACTTGAGATGCTGCAGAGAAAGTCATTGAAAGCACACCTTGGACATGTTGTTGATGGTTCTGATGCTTTGATTGTACAAGATAAAGAAGAAAGTGAAGATGAGCAAGATGATCAAGTTCCAGATATTTAAGCTATGGAACGAAAGAACAAGGACCTCAGAAGCAAGTTGTATTGGAGCTGGAGGAAGTTGAATATTACACCTTGGATGAGCTACATGAAATGGACCAATCCATGGCTTACCTGACTAGGAAATTTTCCAACATAAGAATCAAGAAGCCAAGGTTTTTCAGAAGCAAGGGACAATCTTCCAACAACAATAACTGAAAACCAAAAGCTCAGTATAATTCAGTTAGCAAAGGTGGTTACAAAACTGGATCTGTGGACAGATCAAAGATAAGGTGCTTCAATTGTGATGAGTTGGGTCACTTTGCTACTGAATACCAGAAAGCCTAAAAAGGTGAAGAAGGATAAAGCTTAATTGGAACTAGAAGCAAAGTATGAAGCTCTCTTGAAAAAAAAGTCTGGAAAATCCTATATTACAGAAGGAAAAAGTTGGGATGATACTGATGTTGATGAAGAGGATGAAGAAGTTGGAAACTATGCACTTATGGCCTTTGAGCATGGAGAAGCATCCACTTCAAAATCAAAGGTACCAACTCTAACCACTATTGATTTAAATGCTAGTCAATATAAGGAGACTGTGGAAAAGATGAGTGTGGAGATGTTTCATATAAACACTAGCTTGGTAGCAGCTATTGAGAAAGTCAGTAGGCTAACAAAAGCTAATGAGAAACTTGAGAGTGAGAAGCAAAATCTAGATCTGCTGTTTGAGGAGCTTGAGTCAGTCAAGCAAGAAAATGAATATCTGAAAAATAAGCTGAAGTGTGCGGTTGAAATTGAAGTTGTGTTAAGAGAGAAGCTGGAAAAGAATGAAGTAAAGTTGAAGTCTTTCAGGAATGCATCTGAGTTGGCTGGTCAGTGCCATGAGAAGAACAAGCCATGTGCTAACATAACTATTGGTCTTGATTATGATGTTTTGAATATCAACAAGAAAGCTATAGGTGGTAAAGGAAAAGAAACTGAAAATGAAGATGTCCCAGCTATGCTGAGAAAGGTTGGTTCACCTATGTTCAAGGCATGTGAAGTAGACTTCAGTGAAGAAGAGTTGATCATAAAGTAATAAATTGCTGATGAATATAATGAAAATAAAAATGCAGAAACAACTCCATCTTCCAAAGTGGAAAAGAAGCCCATCGTCAACCGAGATTCCAAGACACCTGTCAAGGAAGTAAAAACTGAAGATGAAGCAAATGCAAATGATCCCTACTCATTATGTGACAAGTTTGATTGCATCCCTTGCAACTTAAAAGTGATGAAAAGTTGTCATAAGCTGATAGTAGACCTCAAAGAAGTAAATGTTGGGTTTGCATCAATAAGGGAGAATGCACAATAATCCATGAATATTATTCTTTCCGAAACAACTAATTTTAATTCTGCACATTCCGTAAACAAGAAGAAAGTACCCAACAATGCTTGGGTTGCTAAACACACTTATCCTCATTGTGTGTAGGGCAATAGGAAGAAAGTCATGTTAGATATATTTGATAATGTCATGGCTAATATGTTTTATGTTTAGCTTTCAGATCTTACTGAACAGGATAAATCAGTACTTAACTGTTGATCAGTACTTATACTGGAAGTCAGGACTTAAGGATATCAGTACGTATGTTATCAGGAGATAATCATCAGAAGATAGATATCAGAACTTAAGTGCTGAAGGATAATCAGATAAGGACAGTAGCTGATTAAAGGAAAGAAGATTGAGATAAACATAAGAAGAGATATGCATGAAGAAGGAATTCCGTGAAGAATGGAATACTTGGAAGAAAAGATATCTGATTGATATATTTTAGGAAGCAGAATTATATTCCATATCAATTAGCGATTATCTTGTAACTGTGTAGTATATAAACACAGACATAGGGTTTACACTATAAGTGTTATCATTATTAGAGAAGATTATTCATTGTAACCCTAGCAGCTCTCGTGATATTTGTTCATCACTGAGAGGTAACAGTTCCATACTGTAACAGAGTTTATTGTTTCAATAAAGTTTGTTTTCTGTTACTTAAGTTCTTAAAGTTCGATTTGAGTGTACTATACACTGTATTCACCCCCTCTACAGTGTGTGTGTGACCTAACAATTGGTATCAGAGCTACTCTGTTAACACACATACAGTTAAAGATCCAAACACAATCATGTCGGACACAGAAACTCCAACTAAGCCTACCACAACTGAGGAACCACCAAAGACACAAATTCAGAGTCGGTATGAGACCATCAGAGTCCCCATACTGAGACCATCTGAATATCCCATATGGAAGGTAAGGATGACCATGTTCCTGGAAGCAACAGATTCAAAATACCTTGATAGAATCAAGGAAGGCCCTCACAAACCAACCAAGCTCGCTGTTGCAGTTGCAGGTGAAGCAACAAAGACCGTACCAAAGGAGAAGAGTGATTATACTGCTGAAGACATAGCATCAATTGCTAAGGATGCTAAGGTACGACACTTACTGCATAGTGCCATTGATAATGTAATGTCAAACAGGGTAATCAACTGCAAGACTGCTAAGGAGATATGGGATGCTCTGGAAACAAGGTGTCAGGGAACTGACACAATTAAGAAGAACAGGAAGACAATACTCACTCAAGAGTATGAACACTTTGACTCAAAGGCTAATGAGTCATTGAATGATTTATATGATAGATTTGTCAAACTTTTGAATGATTTGTCATTGGTTGATAAAGAGTATGATCTTGAAGATTCAAACCTTAAGTTCCTGTTAGCTCTTCCTGAATGCTGGGATTTGAAGGCAACGACAATAAGAGACAACTACAATCTTGATGAAACAACTCTTGACGAAATCTATGGAATGCTCAAGACTCATGAGCTGGAGATGGAACAAAGAAGCAAGAGGAAAGGAGGAAAGTCAAGGACAGTTGCTCTTAAGGCTGAAGAAGAATTCCCCAAAGCAGCTTCCTCAAAGAAAGACAAGGGTAAAGCTCTTTTCATAAAGTCTGATACTGAGTCATCAAGTTCTGAGAGTAATGATGACTCAGATTCTGAAAGATTGCCTGAGACTGATGCTGATGAGGAGATGATGAAGCTGTGTGCTCTTATGGTGAAAGGAATCACAAAAATTGCATACATGAAGTTCAGGAAGGGAAAGAAGTTTTCCAGAAAAGGCATAAGTTCTGATAAGAAGAATTTCAGAAGATCTGAAGGCAGAGGAGGAAAATCTGACAGAGGAGATTACACCAATGTTAAATGCTATAACTGTGGTGAGAAAGGCCACATATCTCCTGACTGCAAGAAGGTAAAGGGTGACAAAGGCAAGGCTCTTGTCACAAAGCAGAAAAGCTGGACAGACACCTCAGACTCTGAAAGTGAGGAGAACTATGCATTGATGGAAAATGCTGATAAATCAAGTGCTGAGAGCAGTTCTGAAGCTGCTGAAACAAAGGTACCTCAGACTACTTATGCTTTTCATACTGATGATATTAATGAGTTGAGAAGATATATTAAAACCATGTTTGTTAGCTATAGAGATCAAACTTTAACATGTGAAAGATTAACTTCTGAAAATCTTGCATTTAAGAAAAGGAATGATTTCTTAGAAAAAGAGTTAGTCATGTTCCATCAAACTCAGAAGGATAGAGATGATGCTTTTTATGTTAGGAATGAAGTGCTAAAATTAAATGAATCTCTAAAAACTGAGTTAGAAAAGGAAAGAGAGATTATCAGGACTTGGACTAACTCTGGCAAAACAACTCAAAATTTGCTAAGTAGTGGAAACTGGAAAGAGGGCTTAGGTTATGGAGAAGATAAGAAAGATAAAGGAACTGAAGAAATTAAGTCTGTTGATAAGCAAAAGCCAAAGTTAAAACCTGTTAAGTTTGTAACTGTAAAGTCTGAAAATGAAAAATCAGAAGTTACAAAGGAATCAACTTCTGACAAACTAAAACAGGAAAAGACAGCTGAAGTGAACATAGGCTTAATGACGAAGAAGCAGCTTAAACATAAGCTGAAAGATGTTAAGAATGCAAACAAGGTAAAATCACCTAGGAAAAATAGGAATGGAAAGGAAGGTGTAAATAAAAGCAATGATTATAAACCTGTTCCTGATGCTCCTAGGAAAACATGTCATAACTGTGGAAGTTCTAACCATCTGGCTTCTTTTTGCAGGAAGAATAAGAATATTAACTCCTTACCTTCAAAATCAGGAGTTAAGAGCCAGTCTGTTAGATACAAACCACAAAATCCTTGTTTTCATTGTGGTAGTTTATGGCATTCCATTTATACTTGTAAGGAATATCATAGTTTGTACTATGATTATTATCAAATAAAACCTTCTTTGAAGAAAGTTTCCATTGTTCCTTCTAGTGTAAATTCTGATTCAAAGTCTGATAGTGTAAGTTCTGATAAGAAAAATGTTAACATAAACTCTGATGCTAAATCCGCTGCAAATGTTATCAAACTTAATAAGGCCAAAGGATCCAAGCAAGTCTGGGTCCTTAAAACTAATAATTAGTGGTCTTTGTGATTGCAGGGCAACAGGAAAAATATTCTAGTTCTGGACAGTGGATGTTCAGGACATATGACTGGAAATAAGGCCCTGCTATCAGACTTTGTGGAGAAAGCTGGCCCAAGTGTTTATTATGGAGATGGCAACATTGGAAAAACATTGGGATATGGCAATATCAATCTTGGAAATGTCATAATTAAACAAGTAGCTCTGGTCTCAGGACTTAAACACAACCTACTGAGTATAAGTCAAATCTGTGACAGAGGTTATCATGTTGATTTCTTTGAAGAACACTGTGAAATTGTGAGTAAATCTAAAGGCAAAGTTATTCTGAAAGGATACAGGCGTGGTAACATTTATGAAGCTAAGCTTTCAACAAGTACTGATGGTTCTGCAATCTGTCTAATGAGTAGAGCATCAATTGAAGAAAGCTGGAATTGGCATAAGAAACTCTCTCATTTAAATTTCAACAATATAAATGAACTGGTCAAGAAAGATCTTGTGAGAGGATTGCCAAACACAGTATTTGCTCCTGATGGTCTTTGTGATTCATGTCAGAAAGCCAAACAAAGAAAATCTTCATTTAAGAGCAAGACTGAATCATCAATTCTTGAGCCTTATCATCTAATACATGTTGATCTATTTGGTCCAGTAAATGTCATGTCTATTGCAAAGAAGAAGTATGCGTTGGTCATAGTGGATGAGTTCACCAGATACACGTGGGTGTATTTCTTGCACACAAAAAGTGAAACTGCATCTATCTTGATTGATCATGTCAAACAGCTGGATAAAATGGTCAAAGATTCTGTGAAAATTTTAAGGAGTGATAATGGCACTGAGTTCAAGAATTTGATAATGGAAGAGTTCTGCAAAAGCCATGGAATAAAGCAGGAATTTTCTGCTCCTGGAACTCCACAGCAAAATGGAGTTGTTGAAAGGAAGAATAGAACTCTCATTGAAGCTGCACGTACAATGCTTGAAGAAACAAAGCTTCCAACCTATTTCTGGGCTGAAACTGTGCAGACTGCTTGTTTTACTCAAAATGCAACACTCATTAACAAGCATGGAAAAACACCATATGAGATGGTGAAGAAAAAGAAGCCAAATCTGAAATATTTTCATGTATTTGGATGCAAGTGTTTTGTTCTCAAGACTCATCCTGAACAGCTATCAAAGTTTGATCTAAAAGCTGATGAAAGAATCTTTGTTGGATATCCACTTCCCACAAAAGCCTTCAGAGTCTATAATTTGAGAACAAAAGTGGTCATGGAATCTATCAATGTCTCTTTTGATGACAAGAAGATTACTGGTCTTGAAGATTTCATTGACCATGATCAGCTGAGATTTGAAAATGAAGACTCAAATTCTGATACTGAAAATCCTGACAATCTAAGTCCTGATACTGTAAACTCTGATGGATTAAACTCTGATGTTATTGAAACTGTGGTGACTACATCAAATGAAGATGCACCTATGCAGGGGGAGCATACTCAAGATCCTATCACATCTCAAGAAACATCAGAACATGCATCTGGCTCTTCAAGTTCTGATTCGTCAAGTTCTGATAAGCCAAGTTCTGATAGTGCTGAAAATCTAAATACTGAAGAATCCAACTCAGAGAGCATAGTTTCAGGGGGAGCATCAGAAAATGAAAATGAAGATAGCATGGATCATGGGGGAGCATCTAGTTCTAGAGAAAACCTTCCATCTGCAAGGAAGTGGATAAAATCACATACACCTGATTTGATAATTGGAAATCCTGATGCAGGTGTCAGAACTAGAACATGTACTTCAAATGAATGTCTTTACAATTCTTTTCTCTCTCAGACTGAGCCAAAGAAAGTGGAAGAAGCTCTTCAAGATGCTGATTCGGTGCAAGCAATGCAGGAAGAGTTGAATGAATTTGAAAGAAACAAAGTCTGGACCCTAGTGCCAAGACCAAAGAATAGATCTGTTGTTGGTACAAAGTGGGTATTCAGAAACAAAACTGACAGTGATGGCATAATTACAAGGAATAAGGCAAGGCTGGTTACAAAAGGATATTCCCAACAGGAGGGAATTGATTATGATGAAACATTTGTACCAGTTGCTAGGTTAGAAGCCATAAGGATATTTTTGGCTTATGCTGCTCACAAAAAGTTTACTGTCTTTCAAATGGATGTGAAAAGGGCTTTTCTCAATGGAGAATTGGAGGAAGAGGTATATGTTGAACAACCTCCAGGTTTTGTAGATACCAAACATCCAGATTATGTCTACAGGCTTGATAAAGCACTTTATGGACTTAAGCAAGCTCCTAGAGCATGGTATGAGACTTTAGCTCAGTTTCTTCTAGAAAGTGGATTCAACAGAGGGACAATAGACAAAACACTGTTCTACCTCAAGCATGGAAAGGACTTACTTCTGGTCCAGATTTATGTTGATGATATCATTTTTGGATCTACAAATGACAAACTTTGCAAGAAGTTTGCCAAACTAATGCAGTCAAGATATCAGATGAGTATGATGGGGGAACTTAGCTATTTTCTGGGCCTTCAAGTCAAGCAGAATGAGGAAGGCACTTTTATTTGTCAAACCAAGTACACCAGAAACTTGTTGAAGAAATTTGGAATGCAAGATTGTTCAAGTGCATCCACTCCAATGGCCACTGCTACAAAACTGGATAAGGATACCGGTAAATCAGTAGATATTACTGACTACAGAGGTATGATTGGCTCTCTACTCTATCTAACTGCTAGTAGACCTGATATTATGTATGCTACCTGTCTTTGTGCAAGATTTCAAGCAGATCCAAGAGAACCTCACTTAACAGCTGTAAAAAGAATCTTTAAGTATCTTAAAGGAACAGCTGCTCTGGGATTATGGTATCCTAGAGAATCAGATTTTAAACTAATAGGTTACTCAGATGCAGATTTTGCAGGGTGCAAAATTGACAGGAAAAGCACAAGTGGAAGCTGCCAATTTCTTGGAGGCAGATTGGTTTCTTGGTACAGCAAGAAACAAAAGTCAATTTCCACATCAACTGCAGAAGCAGAGTATATTGCCGCAGGAAGCTGTTGTGCATAGATTCTTTGGATGAAGAATCAGTTACTGGATTATGGGTTAACATATTTCAAAATCCCTATTTATTGTGATAATCAAAGTGCTATTGCTATGACAGGTAATCCAGTTCAACACTCTATGACAAAGCACATCAGCATCAGGTACCACTTCATCAGGGAACATGTGGATGAAGGTACAGTGGAATTGCATTTTGTTCCCACAGATCAACAACTGGCAGATATCTTCACAAAACCACTGTGTGAAGCTACTTTTACAAGATTGGTAAATGAACTTGGAATGGTTTCAGGTTCTTTCTCTAAATCTGCTTAGACTTGTTCTGTGTTATCAGACTTTATGCTTAGTATTTATAGAATTAATCTCATTGTATATTCTGTGCTTAATTGATAAATGTCTTTAAGTACTGACTGTTGTCTGATATATGTTTCTAAACTCTGATAAGTGATATGTCTGTTCTAGTACCTATTCAATCCTATGAGGATAACTGTGCTAGTTACTGACCTAGTAGTATTCAATAAACAAATGATTCCATGTAAGAAGTAATTATTTCAGTGGAAATCTTATGACACTAGCAAATTCTGATAATTGAGCTTAGTTAAGTTTACTTTGTATATCTTATTACTAAGTCACAAATTAGAATAATGCTACTCATCTGTTAAGTTCTGATACTAGTAAAACTGCTGAATATACTAAGTGCTGATAAACCTCACTTATCAAAAGAAAAAGCAAAAAGATCAAAGAATAAAATCAGGTACTCCTTTGAGATCTAGAGTAAAAATGTGGAAGGGACGACCCAAGTGCATTGCTGGTATTAAGTAAATATGCATTAGAAAAGCAAAATATTTTCTTGGTGACTTTTCACACTCTATGATTACTGGAGAAATACTCTGATAATAGCATAAATTCTGATAAACAGTCGTGACTCACTTACACTGAGAAGCCACTGTAAAATAGAATTTCAAAAGATGCATAAAATTAGCACAAAACAGTTGAGGTGGACTCAAGCATAAACTCATTCATCAGTAGGTTTCAGGATAATGACAGCTCCTTAGCAAAATTTTAGTTATGCCTTATTTCTAAGATGTACTGAAGTGAATCAGACTTTACTCTTTGTCTGTTATTTAGCTTAATGCACACACTAATCACTCCATCTGAATGATGAAAATTTCTGTGATGGTCTATGTTATTTTAGATAAACAGTCATTGTGTCACATTGTACTAATTTTGAGGACAAGTTCTAGTTACATGTTCTAATGATTAAGTTCTGAAGTCTATAACTCAGAACTTGTATGAGTATTTACTAAGATGGGCATTCCTTTTTCGAGTTAAGAAATTATGTTCTGATGACTGTTAAGTTCTGATATAAGTCTAAGTTCTGATATTACAGTCTAATGTTTTACTTGACTTATCTGTGAATAAAATTTAATAACAGTCTCAGTTAATAATTGAATATGTTGAAGTGGAAGATTAATAGTCACTATGATTAGGATTAATGGTATTCGTACTTGAACAGTCCACTGTTTCTTGTGTCTTGTGCGGTTTAAACCATGATTCCTCTTTCCAATGAATGTTATTCTTTTTCAAAGTCTAGGGAGACGAGGTAGAATTAATTCTACCTGTCAGCATTCAATTTTTTTGCGTCTCCTGGCATTCTCTTGTCTATATAAGCAACCACTTCACATCAGTCTTTCCATCACATTCTTCTCACACACTTATCCTCCTTTTTCTTTCAAAAACACAATGGTCAGATACAACATGTTTTTGAACTACCAAACCTTCAATATGGAGCTAAGTTGTGCCGAGTGGCAGCAGGAATGGCATGTCACAGCCATTCCTGAGGAGATATGGGACTCTGTCCCACAGGAGGTACTGACACGCCTCCTGTTCTTCTATATGGACTACCATCGCCATCTGGAGCGATTGGAGGAGGAAAGGCTGGAAGCTCTCCGCCAACAAGAGCGAATCATCAGACTCGCCATTCTGTTTGTCGAGAGTAGGAAGAAGAAGATGACTTAATCTCGTCTTCTTCCTGTTTTTCTTCATCATCAGCTTTGTCAGGCTTCTTAGCTAGGACTAAGGCTGTTGATGTTAGGATTAGAAGCTTAGGGAAAATCTTGTATAAATATTGATGTAATTTCCATTTCATAAATGTATTGTCTTGATATATTAATGAAAGTTGTTTTTACTTCAAGATTTTGTCTCTGAGTTATTTTATCTTGTGTTGATAAATCCTGATTGATATTCTGATGACCATATAAATTTTGTCTTATATTAAGTTCTGATTCATTTTCAGCACTTACTTATCTAATTTCTCTTCGTCATTTTCATGTGATGTATTTTCAGAATATCAATGATGCAGTGAAAAATAATTCAATCAGTGCTAACGGTTTAAATTTTGAATTAAAACTGTTTCTCTTGATAAATGGAACGGTTTTTCCTTGAAACTAGGCAACTGGGTAAGTATTGATTCCTGTTTTCTCGAGCCCAGTAACTGTCCGTTATTACTGCATGTCTGACAGGTGTCCAACGGTAACATTTTTGTTCAGGGTATAAGTACAACAGAGAGAAGATTTCTTTAATCTTTTATTTTCTTTATATTTTATCTCTCTCCTTACTTTTACTCTCTTTCTCTTTCTTTCTCACGTTGGTTTTTTATACAGACATTATCTCAAACACCTAACATGCATACTTGAATCTCAATTTTTTTTCACATGGCACCAAAGGATTTAATCATTGATGGAGCTAAGTTTGTCCCCAACAACTATGCTGCAGTTCTTGATCACACTGAAGCTCCATCTGAATTGCACTTTGTGCAAGATCTTCTTGCACATAGTGAGGTTGGGTATGCATTAACACAGCCTGAATTCTTTTCAAGCCAACAAGTTCTGAGGTTTTGGAGGACTGGACTTTTTGATGATGGTGGTCAACGTGGAACTCCCAGTATTATCTTCCAAGTGGGTGATTCATCCTTTGTAGTCACTCCTGGTACAGTACGCAGGGCTTTACATCTTCCAGAAGATAGTACTTTCTCAATTCCAGAGGACTCAGCCCTTCGGGAGTTAATGGTTGAATTGGGATATGAAAAGAGTCTGACAAAACTTGGACAGTTGAAACGGGCTAATATCAGAAGAGAATGGAGTTTCTTCTTTGATTGCATCACCAAAGCTTTTGGAAACAAATGTTCGAATTTTGATGTTATTCCCATTATGAGTCAGCACATCGGGTATGCAATTATAAATCAAACTCATTTTGATTTTGCAACTGCTTTAATTGGTTTTATTGGGGATAGGATGACAGAGGATCGAGATGTTATTTATTTTGCTAGATTCTGTCAACTTAATTACACTTATTGTACTGATGAACCTCAGTTAGTCAGCACCCAAACCCCACCTTTTGAGGTTGCGAAACGATACTTTAATGACCTGGTAAATGCTGATACTAAGAAAAAAGTGCTTAGACCATTACAGATTCCTAAGTCTGTAAAACAGATCCTGGTAAGTGCTGATCCTGATACTTATAGATCTGTTTACTCTGATGTCCAACCAACTCCAAACACCCAAAATCCATCAACCTCAGTACCTACCTCTCATTCTACTCAACCTACCCTCAGAACATATCTCAAATCCTATCTCTCCACTTCACAGACTGCTCAACCTTCATCTTCAGCACCTACTGTGAAGCCTTCATCTTCCAAGGCAAAGAGGACAAAGAATGTTCCTCAAACACCTCAAAAGAGAAGGAGGATTGCCTTGAGAGATGACTCTGATTCTGAGGAACCGGTTCCTGCTAGAGAACCTGTTGTAGCTGAAGCTGAGAAAGAGGTTTCTCAGAAGGATTCTGAAATTGGGGGTTCTAGGCTTCTCAAGAGGCCTAGACGAATGATAGTTCCTAAAACTCCCAAGGAATCCAAATCAACAAGGAAGTACAAGAAACAGAGGGCACAAAGGCCAGTTTCAGATGATGAAGAGGAAGCAGCTAAGGAAGGGGATCAGGAATCTTTGATCTCATAAGACAAGGATTTTGCTCCAGTCACTTCTTCTCCATCAACTCCGTCTCTGGAAGCTGTATCTGACAAGGCTAACTCACCATCTGTGTCTCTTGTTGATCCAGGCACAAGTGCTGAAATTGATATTCAGAACCTGGTTGTGCCTAAAATACTTTTCTTAGAAGCTCCAACAGCAAATAATCCTTTCACAACACCTGTTACTGATGCTGTTCAAACTCCAGAGTTATCAACAACACCTTCTTTGCATCAAGATGCTGATGATCAGACTTTAGGTGAGCATCAGGATTTGGCTGTTGATCAGAACTTAGTATCAGATCAGCAATTAGAGGATGTTGAAGCCTCCATTGTTACTCACACTGTTGTCTTATCCGAAGATACTGATTCTTTAAGTTCTGATGCTGCAAATGCTGGAGATACTGGTGATGCTGCTCCAACTGTAGATGCTGATGAAGCAGGTCCTTCTGGACATACTCCTCAAAAGACTCTTCCTAAGTCTGAACTGGTAGAGAAGTTTGTTACTGGGGCTGCATCAGCACCAGTACCTTGGAGTGAAACTCCTGCAGGTCAGGAGTGGACTAAGGAATGGAACTCAGTTTCATGTGTTCCAAATGCATTACATCTTGCTGAGCACTTGAAGAAGAAATTGCTGATGAAAAAGATGATCTTGCTCTGACTTCAAGAAAAGTTCTTAAAACAACCTCTGACATGGCTCAAGTTGTTCAGAGTCAAGAAATTGTAAGTTCTGATATTCAGAAGAAGCAAGTAACCTCTGACAGAGCTCAAGTTAACTTGATATCAGAAAATAGATCAAAGACACTCCTACCGGGATTCACTAAAGCAAAACAGACTCAATCTTTGAAGACTACTGCAAGTGGTTTTGAAGCAAGAGTAGTTACTGGAAAGGAAGCTAGAGATAAAACTGGATTGGGAAGTGCTGATGAAAGAAGAGTACACAACACTACCAATGATCCAACTTCCTTGAGTGAACCAGGTATTGGAGCAACTCCTGAGAGATTGAATCAACTGGAATCTGTACAGATGGTTTACCATACCAACTTGAAAGAATATATCATATTGTATTTCATGACAGATGGTAGGGTTTATCATATAAGACAAAATGACATTCCATTGAAGTATTTTGAAGAATTGGAGCATGTACTTTTCTTACTTCAAGTGGATGACAGAATAACAGGGACTGCTGCAAACTACTTAAAAGAACAGATTCAGAGACAGAAAAGGCTTTATTCTGTTAAGTCTGACAGCATATATGTTCCAAAGTACAGAAATCACAATGGTGATATTGTTGATATGAAGCCTAATACTGCACAGATCAGAACGTATCTTGGTATTAAGGGACTTGAATTCAATCTAGAGTCTGACAAAGCTTATGTTATAAGACTAGATCAGGAGTTGAGAAAAGCAAAGATCAATGATCTCAGAGCTGCAATCTTTAAAACTGGTGAAGATACTGCAGAGCTTAAAGATGTTAAAAGGAGAATGATTGATGAACTAAGATATGCTGAGAAATGTTTGTTGAAGAACTATCTCAGAACAACTCCTGACATCAGAGAGATCAGAAAATGAAGAAGCCAAGTCGAAGATCTACAACTGCTTAAATTCTGATATTTATACAGACTGAAGTTGTTATCAGAAGTTAAAATTGGTAAAAACTTTAAGGACTGTAAGTTGTAGTTATCTAGTCTAATTCTCATGCATTTGTACTTAATGTTTTTGACATCATCAAATATCTGTTAAACTTGTATATTATGTTAATTTACAAGTTGGGGGAGATTGTTAGATATATTTGATAATGTCATGGCTAATATGTTTTATGTTTAGCTTTCAGATCTTACTGAACAGGATAAATCAGTACTTAACTGTTGATCAGTACTTATACTGGAAGTCAGGACTTAAGGATATCAGTACGTATGTTATCAGGAGATAATCATCAGAAGATAGATATCAGAACTTAAGTGCTGAAGGATAATCAGATAAGGACAGTAGCTGATTAAAGGAAAGAAGATTGAGATAAACATAAGAAGAGATATGCATGAAGAAGGAATTCCGTGAAGAATGGAATACTTGGAAGAAAAGATATCTGATTGATATATTTTAGGAAGCAGAATTATATTCCATATCAATTAGCGATTATCTTGTAACTGTGTAGTATATAAACACAGACATAGGGTTTACACTATAAGTGTTATCATTATTAGAGAAGATTATTCATTGTAACCCTAGCAGCTCTCGTGATATTTGTTCATCACTGAGAGGTAACAGTTCCATACTGTAACAGAGTTTATTGTTTCAATAAAGTTTGTTTTCTGTTACTTAAGTTCTTAAAGTTCGATTTGAGTGTACTATACACTGTATTCACCCCCTCTACAGTGTGTGTGTGACCTAACAATTGGTATCAGAGCTACTCTGTTAACACACATACAGTTAAAGATCCAAACACAATCATGTCGGACACAGAAACTCCAACTAAGCCTACCACAACTGAGGAACCACCAAAGACACAAATTCAGAGTCGGTATGAGACCATCAGAGTCCCCATACTGAGACCATCTGAATATCCCATATGGAAGGTAAGGATGACCATGTTCCTGGAAGCAACAGATCCAGAATACCTTGATAGAATCAAGGAAGGCCCTCACAAACCAACCAAGCTCGCTGTTGCAGTTGCAGGTGAAGCAACAAAGACCGTAAGGAGAAAAGTGATTATACTGCTGAAGACATAGCATCAATTGCTAAGGATGCTAAGGTACGACACTTACTGCATAGTGCCATTGATAATGTAATGTCAAACAGGGTAATCAACTGCAAGACTGCTAAGGAGATATGGGATGCTCTAGAAACAAGGTGTCAGGGAACTGACACAATTAAGAAGAACAGGAAGAAAATACTCACTCAAGAGTATGAACACTTTGACTCAAAGGCTAATGAGTCATTGAATGATTTATATGATAGATTTGTCAAACTTTTGAATGATTTGTCATTGGTTGATAAAGAGTATGATCTTGAAGATTCAAACCTTAAGTTCCTGTTAGCTCTTCCTGAATGCTGGGATTTGAAGGCAACGACAATAAGAGACAACTACAATCTTGATGAAACAACTCTTGACGAAATCTATGGAATGCTCAAGACTCATGAGCTGCAGATGGAACAAAGAAGCAAGAGGAAAGGAGGAAAGTCAAGGACAGTTGCTCTTAAGGCTGAAGAAGAATTCCCCAAAGCAGCTTCCTCAAAAAAAGACAAGGGTAAAGCTCTTTTCATAAAGTCTGATACTGAGTCATCAAGTTCTGAGAGTAATGATGACTCAGATTCTGAAAGCTTGCCTGAGACTGATGTTGATGAGGAGATGATGAAGCTGTGTGCTCTTATGGTGAAAGGAATCACAAAAATTGCATACAGAAAGTTCAGGAAGGGAAAGAAGTTTTCCAGGAAAGGCATAAGTTCTGATAAGAAGAATTTCAAAAGATCTGAAGGCAGAGGAGGAAAATCTGACAGAGGAGATTACACCAATGTTAAATGCTATAACTGTGGTGAGAAAGGCCACATATCTCCTGACTGCAAGAAGGTAAAGGGTGACAAAGGCAAGGCTCTTGTCACAAAGCAGAAAAGCTGGACAGACACCTCAGACTCTGAAAGTGAGGAGAACTATGCATTGATGGCAAATGCTGATAAATCAAGTGCTGAGAGCAGTTCTGAAGCTGCTGAAACAAAGGTACCTCAGACTACTTATGCTTTTCATACTGATGATATTAATGAGTTGAGAAGATATATTAAAACCATGTTTGTTAGCTATAGAGATCAAACTTTAACATGTGAAAGATTAACTTCTGAAAATCTTGCATTTAAGAAAAGGAATGATTTCTTAGAAAAAGAGTTAGTCATGTTCCATCAAACTCAGAAGGATAGAGATGATGCTTTTTTATGTTAGGAATGAAGTGCTAAAATTAAATGAATCTCTAAAAACTGAGTTAGAAAAGGAAAGAGAGATTATCAGGACTTGGACTAACTCTGGCAAAACAACTCAAAATTTGCTAAGTAGTGGAAACTGGAAAGAGGGCTTAGGTTATGGAGAAGATAAGAACGATAAAGGAAGCAACGCATCTGTAGAGCAAAGCAAGCTATGGAATAAGAAGCTCTCTCACTTGAATTTCAAAGCAATAAACACTCTAGTCAAGAAGGAGTTAGTGAGAGATATGCCAAACCTGGAGTTTGCTCAGGATGAAGTCTGTGATGCTTGTCAAAAGGGAAAAATGAAAAGATCAAGTCACAAGAGTAAAACTGTGAATTCCATAAGTGCACCTTTGCAACTTATTCACATGGATTTATTTGGACCAGTTAATGTCCTGTCAATTTCAAGAAAGAAATATGTACTTGTAATGGTGGATGACTACTCAAGATATACATGGGTAGAGTTTATGCATTCTAAAGATGAAACTCCACACATCATAATTGAACACATTAAGAAGATTGAGAAGCAAGCTGAAGATCAGAATTGTGTGAAAAGATTGAGGAGTGATAATGGAACAAAATTCAGGAATGCAACCTTAATTGAATTCTGCAATGATAAGGGCATCGTTCAAGAGTTTTTAGATGCTATAACACCTCATCAAAATGGGGTAGTTGAGAGAAAGAACAAAACACTAGTAGAGGCTGCTAGAACAATATTGCAAGATGCAAAACTGCCAACAAGTTTTTGGGAAGAAGCTGTGAAAACTGCATGCTATACTCAAAACAGATATCTCATTAACAAGAATCTTGGCAAGTCACCATACTCAATCTTGTCTAAAAGAAAGCCTAATGTGAAGCATCTTCATGTGTTTGGAAGCAAGTGTTATGTTTTGAATGATAACTCTGAATATGTGGGAAAATTTGACTCTAAAGTTTTTGAGGCAATTTTTCTGGGATATTCACTGGAGAGAACTTCATACAAAGTCTATGTGATTGAACAGAAGAAAATTATGGAAAGCACATATGTTACTTTTGATGATGACAAATGTCCAGACTTGGAATGTCTGAGGATGAAGCTAAAGTCAACACAAATCACAGAATTGATGAAGAGTCTACTATTCAAGTGAATCATGAGAATAGAAGCTCATCTCAAACACCTGAATTTGATAGCACAAACTCAGGGGGATAAAGAGAAGAAAATTTTGAAAGTCTTGCAAATGATGAAGAAGAAGCAGAAAACACAAGTCAGCAAACTCACACAAGGAAATGGGATATGAGTCACAATGCAGAGACAAAAGGAAAAAGCTAGACTGCTGTCTTTGTCTTGCTATCATATGCTGGTCATCCCTTTCATTCAATACGCTTTAGGGAGATCACCTTCACTGATGTTCCGACTATTATTGGTGACCCCAATGCTGGAGTGAGGACTAGAAGTGCAACTGCAAATGAATGTCTTCATGCATGTTTTATGTCTCAAGTTGAGCCTAAGAAAACTGAAAAAGCCCTACTTGATCCTGATTGGATATCTACTATGTAAGAAGAGCTAAATCAGTTTAAAAGAAACCAAGTTTGGAAATTGGTTTCTGCACCAAAGAACAGGAGTATAATTGAAACAAAATGGGTATTCAAGAACAAAATGGATGAAAATGAAATTATCACCAGAAACAAAGCAAGGTTGGTTGCAAAAGGCTACTTACAGGAGGAAGGAATTGATTATGATGAGACCTTTGCTCCAGTTGCAATACTTGAAGCAATAAGGATCTTTCTTGCATTTGTTGCACACTCCAATTTCAAGGTGTTTCAAATGGATGTGAAAAGTGCATTCCTTGATGGTGAGTTGGAAGAAGAAGTTTATGTGCAACAGCCACCTGGCTTTGAAGATCCATAATTTCCAAATTTTGTATACAAGTTACTCAAGGCTCTCTATGGACTAAAACAAGCACATAGAGCTTGGTAATGACACACAGTCAGATTTTTTGATTAAGCATGGATTCACTAGAGGTACTATTGACAAGACTCTCTTCTACAAGAAGAATGGTGATAATATGATCCTAGTTCAGATCTATGTGGATGATATTATCTTTAGTTCTACAAATGAAAAATTATGTCAAAGATTCTCAATGCTCATGCAGAGTGAATATGAAATGAGTATGATGGGAGAATTAAGTTACTTCCTTGGACTTCAAGTCAGTCAAAGAAGTGATGGAATCTTCATCAGCCAAACTAAGTATGTCAAGGACTTATTGAAAAAGTTTGGTATGGTTGATTATTCACCTGCATCTACACCTATGTCTACAGCTACAAAGTTGGATGAAGATAAAAAGGGCAAGAGTGTAGATATCTCAAGCTATAGAGGATTGATTGGATCTTTGATGTACTTAACTGCAAGTAGACCAGACATCATATTTGCAACATGTCTGTGTGCAAGATTTCAAGCCAATCCAAAAAAATCACATTTGATGGATGTAAAGAGAATTTTCAGATATTTGAAGGGAACTACAAATTTGGGATTATGGTATTCTAAGGGAACTGGTTTTGAAACTGTTGGATACACAAATGCAGATTTTGCTGGATGCAGGGTTGACAGAAAAAGCACTACTGGAAGTTGTAAGTTTCTTGGACAAAGACTTGTATCCTGGTATAGCAAGAAACAACAATCTGTGTCAACTTCCACATCTGAGGTTAAATACATAGCTGCTGGAAGTTGTTGTGCTCAAGTGCTTTGGATTAGAAATCGGCTAATGGATTATGGCCTAGTGTTACACAAAATTCCAATTATGTGTGACAATACTAGTGCTATATCCATTGTGGCTAATCCAGTTAATCATTCTAGAATAAAGCACATTGATGTAAGGTACCATTTTATTAGAGAAGATGCTGCAAATGGTACCATTGACATCATTTCTGTTCCAACAGAAAAACAGTTAGCTGACATTTTTACTAAACCTTTGGATGAAGCAACTTTCACCAGGCTTGTTGGTGAAGTAGGAATGTTAAATTCTTCATCATAAAGGCAAGAACTCAGCTAAATGTTTTGCAGCAGATTAATTTCTGGTAAATCAAAATTAATTTGATTTAACTGGAAATTAACTGGAATATGAATTATAAATATTTCAGAAATCTCTGCATATTTATTTTTCAAAATTCAAAATTTAGTTTGGAATTTTTCAATTCTGAGAAAACTGTCAAAATTCAAAATTTAGTTTGGACACAGGGGGCACATCACTCACTTATCTTGGACAGTTGAACATCTAAACAACCTAAAAAATAAACTGTATACTTTCTCTGGTCTCTGCATCGTAGTCCTTAGTTACAATCATAGAATTGCAGAATTTATTTATCAAGTTGATTCACTCAATCACTCCATTAAATTATTATTTGTTGTGTGGCTTCTTTTAAGGCAGGGATAAACCCTTTAACTCATACATCATTTTATATAATGTATCAACCCAAATCCGGGGTCAAGATTTGGTGTTACTAAACAATCTTTCATAAAATACAGTAATAAATAAATAACCCCTTAAAACTGGATCGTTTACATGTTATGGTATGAAACAAGAATCTGACCTTCTACAACTCACAATAACTAGAATACAAGTTTGAATACCTTTGTACTAATGCCCTTGTCTTATTTTTCTAACATCTTCATCCTTTCGCAGATGAGATTTATCTAACTTCTGATGTCTATCAAAAGCTATTCACCTTTGTCCTTATCTGTTTCTGAAAGAAATAAGAATTTACAAAGCAAGAGTGAGCCAAAAATGCCCAGCAAGTATATAGCTTGAGTTCCAAGCATTAATATCAAAGGAAAATTTACGGACAAAATCTTTAAACAATTTTAAACAATTCTATTTATTTGAGGGAGTTGAGCGAATAGACATTGGTTGTCACCGGCCTTTTAATTATAAATCCAAAAGTGACAAGCGATTCCCAGATTTTTCTCCAGAAGCAGGGTTTTGTTCGGTTTTGGAATCATAAAACTTTTCGAGAGAGAATGTCGTTAATGGCGATCAACAATAAATTAGACTGGACACTAGTTCACACTCATACCCTGCTGATCAGTTAGGATATATTGTAGATCTATACCCAACCGTATAGATTCATTCAGGTACCCAGGCACTATCGCCCAAGGGTCCGGTCCATCCCCGACCCATAGGATCCAGTTCATCACTGGCCCTCACAGTAACCATCCAGCCCGTAGAGAATTTTGATGTCAAATCATTTTGATTTCAAAACATCCTAGTTCAGGGTTCGCAAATAACCCGAAAGAATGGGTATTAGCTCAAGAGCAATCAATAATATAGGAACAATAATGAAATGAACTTGCATAATTAAGAGTAATTGCAGCGAAATATAAAATAGTTAACTATTCTGAAATTAGAATACGAATGAAGTAATTGCAGTATGTTACGAGAAAATTAGGAATACTTGCCTTGATAAGCCTTAACCACTATTATCGGTTGACTTTTGGATTGCCTTGAACGCTTGTCTTTATCGTCAGACCCCTATCCTATTCTAGCTACGATCTCAACGCTCAGGTCCTTCGATTGGAACTTTACTGAGTTCAACGACTAACCACTATATCATTCCTTCCGACTAGGACCTACAGGGTTGAAATTCTCTAATTCAGATAATCGTATCGCTTAACATAACACCACTATCGCTTCTACCCATACGATTTCATAACCCAACTCATATTTATATGTATTATATAAATACACATAGCAATTATGGTTCACATCTTCGAAACTTGGTTCAGTGTTTGTTTTCGGAAAGTACGTATACTCGTTGGTTTGAAAGTAATGAGATAATTGTTTATTTATTAAATATCGTGCCACAACACATAATTAGGTTCATATATATAAGTATATATCCTCGTTCGACGTCTCCGATAATTATAAGGTACGTTCCCGTTTATAACGGACGTCCGACACGAATTTCACTGATTAATTAGTATAACCTCGCACGAATTTATTTTATCATGAAACGTTAATCAATATTTTTCTGCAAGATTAAAAGTTTAATCAGTAAAATAACATAAATATTCGAACAAAATACAACGCAGCACACGCGCCTCGCGCGCTGCAGCAACACATCTGTAAGCAGAACTGGAAAAAAAAAACATGGCCGGGAAACGACCAAACCAGGCGGCAACAGCCAAGAAAAATAACTGAACACACATACACACGCGTGTTACAAACGCACACACACTAACGCGCGCGCACACACACACACACGTACACACTCGAACACACACACACAAGCACGTATATATACGTATGTATATATATACACAGTAGTAAACAAAGCAGAGCCAACGAATTCACTGAAACAGGCCGGCCGGAAACACTCACCGGAATCAGAGCAATGGAAAATTAAAAAGGAGAAACAGAGAGATGGTGACAAGAGAGAGAGGAGAGATTTGTTGAGAGATAGGAATCGAGATGAGAGATTGATTGGAAGAAACGCGAGAGAGAAATGGTGAGATCAAGAAGAGAGAGAGAGAGTCGGTGAAGAGAGAGCAACACAGAGAGAGAAAACAAGGCGGTGGTGGCTGTGGCTTTTTATTTTTTATTTTTTTGTTTGTTTTTTTTGTTTTTTTTCTTTTTGTCTGATTTGTTCCGTATTTAACGATATCATGATATAATTTGCGAATAGCGGTATCTCAAAATATCGCTTAAAATAATTTTTAAATTTTATAAATATTCCGAAACAAATGAAACATCAATTTCGAAATTTTTAAAAAATATTTTTGAGGTACGTAATATGTCCGCAATTCATGGTTTAACGAATGAACTTGTGGGTGCATAAAAGCCAGAAAACTTCCAAAATAATTTTAAAATTCCTGAAATATTTCAAACTTAATAAAATATAAGTTTCATAGTTTTTGAAGCATTACTGAATTTAATTCAGAATTTACACTTAAATGCGATCAGAAAATCATTAAAAGATAAATAATCAATAAAATATTGATTTCTAAATTTTATAAACTCCTAAAAATAGCAAATAAAATTATAAAGCAATAAAAATAATTTTAGAAACAATTTTAGCATTTATGAGAATAAATATTCAATAAAATCACTTTAAAAGTAAAACAACACATACAACTCAATAATAAATTACACAAATAATCTTCGTACCTACAAAGTACACATAATTAACAATAAGGCAACACATCGCTGACAGACCCATCGCATATTTTATTTATTTAATAATTCGATAATTACATTTACACATCGGATCCGAAAATAGGTTACTTGGCCGCTAAGTAACTATAAAGACGATACGATTTTAATACCAGATTTGGATAATTATCAAAACGGGGCTTCTTATAAAATATTTTATACAAAACTAGGGTAATAATACCTCGCATTTCGAGAATATGGGTTTTACCGATCTATAAAATGATTAGCGTATTGAAAATTTCACGACGGGACTCGTACGGATCAAACCGTACCCCGGATCGAAAAAGTCAAAATACGAAAAGTGTTCAAGTTTATCAGATTAGATTAGGAAGGAACTTTCGGAAGAGTTTCAAGTTGTAAAAACGCAAAAACGGTTGAAGTAGTACGATTTCTGATTCTAAAAAGTAATTTTATAATTACGTACAATAATCCTTATTAATTCTATAAATCCTTATAAAATCACATAACAATCCAAAAATTCCCAAAAAAAATACCAAAATTATCTATATTTTATTCTTGATAAGTAAAAATTAAATATCCAAATTTTATCAAATATAACCACCCAAATATTATTATCAATCATCAAATAATTCACCAAAATTCACATAATAATCAAATAATAATTATTTATTGATAGAAATAATTACATAATATTTCTCGGACGTTACATATAATGTCATATTCGTCCATGTGTTTGATAAAATTCTTGAATGAAAGACTTTTTAAATTTGATTACTTTTTAATTATTTGATATTTATAGTTGCTTGTTCATTGCTTAATGTAGGTATTGAGGAATGAAAAGGTTTTTCAAACCATCGCGACCATAGTCACGAGACACCCTCAATTCCACTTAGCGAACAACCTGCGACTTCTTCCGTTTCAATCAAGCAACCGTTTGTACCTTCTCAATCAACACAATCATCTAGAGTTGTTGACCTTAATTCTCTAGAATTAGCATTGACTCTTTGTGTGGCAACTACAAGTGTAGAAAGATCATTTTCTGCAATAAAACATGTTAAGTGCAGGGGTGAGCAACAGGTTAGAACCGGACCGAACCGAAATAACCGAGAACCGAAATAGAAATATTTCAAGAACCAAACCAGACCCGTTTATGTGTAAGAATCGAACCGGAATCGAACCGTAAATTTCGGTTTGGTTCGGGTCCGAACATAAAAAAACCGAATTTATATTTTATTTCATATTTATTTTTTTTGCATATTATTTTATATTCTAACTTTTAAATTTTGACTAGTTTTGATTATTTATTAAGTGTAACTTAGTAAAATAAGATTTTTATTAGTGGTGGATCATTTTGAATTCGATTACTTTCTAATATTTAAGAAGAAAAATATTTATAAAAAATATTCAAAACTCCATATATATTTGAAGAAAGGAGTACTATAATAAAAATTATATATTTCTTTAAATTTATTATAATATTATAAATAAGAAAACATATTACGTAATATATATACATATATTTTTTGTATTTATTCATTTATATACGGTTGGTTCGGTTCTTACGGTTCTAGTATGTTAAGAACCGAACCGAACCGAAATTTCTAGGAAAATGAGAATCGAACCGGAACCGAATTAGTTAAGTTTCGAATCAGAACTGCAATTTTTGATCGGTTCGGTCCAGTTCTCGGTTCTAAACCGGGAAATGCTCAGTCGTAGTTAAGAGTGTTGTTTGTAATAGTAGGGTGAGGGATGAGTTGCTTAATGATTGTTTCCCGTGTTTTATTGAAAGAGATTTAACTTCTATTATTAATAACGATTATAATATATCATTTTCAGTCGATGAAAATTCGTAGGGTAATAATATAAATAGTATTTGATAATGTGATAAAATTTTACTTGTACAATTTTTTCCTCCTTACAATTTGTACCCCATTTTGTAAATTTTGTATTTCCACTGACCGTAGTCAAAAAGCCGTCTTGGCCTCTTGGGCACTCCGTTTTTTTCTTGAGCTCGAGTCTATTGATTAATGGAATGATATGCCAATATAACAATATACTACGAATAAGTTAGTAAAATCGGCTTGTTAAAAAAAATGAGTCTATTTTTGTTTCTATGGGAAAAAAAACAAGGTCTAAACAGCAATGGTTAGAAAAGATACTAACTTTATAATTAAAAATGATAACTAGAAGTAAACCAATAAAGTATAAGACGCTTCGCTTCAAAACAATACTAAACTTATAAAGTACACTCCTCCCAGTTACTGTAACTAATAAATTATCTTGACGTGTGTTATAATTTATTTATTTATTTTAAATTAATACATGTGCCATCATTGGTTATAATTATTTTGACATAGATTACTGCAATGGCGGTGTCACAATATTACTTTAATAGTGAAGTTTGGAGAGTTCTGGGAAAGCACTTCACATGTCCGCGACCGAATTATGTAATTAGTGTCGGATTCAAACTATTTTTATTTTAAAAATAATTACATCTTAAACATTACAGAATAGTTACTTAAGTCTTGGTCGACTGTGGACATTTGCCTGTGAATACTGAGGACTGACTTAAAACACAGCAGAATCCAGCAGGATTGTGGGCACCATCAAATCATCCATGCTCTTCTCTACACAATTTCTGGATGACTTGGTGGCTTTAATCGGTGGTGCCAGAGATATATCCGTGTGCCGTGAGTTCCGGTTTTTCTAAAAACAACTGGGTCTTACTAGAGGCAAGTCTTTTGCACTCAAATTACTAGTTGCCAAATTACCTTACAAAAATAAAATACTACTGGTCAAATACTTTCAACATACAATGTGAAATCATTGCTCCGGCCAACTCCAAAAGTGGTCTAAGAGCAACTCCAAGATAGTCAAATAATTTTTCCCGTAATTATTAATTACTATTTTTCATATAAATTTGAAGTTTAATTAGAATTCTATTATTTATTTATTAACAATTTTAAAATAAAACAAGTAATTAATAATAAAAAAAAATATAAAGATAATATCTTATATCATACAAAAATAATATATTTATTATTATAAAATCTTAAAATAAATAAATAAACATTTTGAGATTTGAACCGAAATTTAGACCAAACTATTGGAGTTGGAGAGGGGTTCGGTCCAAATTTGGACCGAATTTGCACCGAGATTCGGTCCAAATTTGGACCAAACTCTTGGAGTTGCTCTTACTAGGACTAGGACCGGGGACGGGGAGTATCTCTTTAATTACAAATGAATAATATGAAACATATCAATGTAATAAATCTTTATTTTTCACGAAATATATTCATTTTCCCAGTACTCCGTCCATCTCATATGAGTTTTCAAATTTATTTATTCCAACATATAAAGTTTTGTAAAGTAAAGTTTTCGTAAATTAATATAGTTGGAACCAGAGAATTTTTTTAATTTCCAGAGGTATTATTTAATCCATAAATTTAGTATTATTAATTTATAGAGACTTTTCGATATAAATTAATATACACATAGTTAGTTGCAAAGTTATTTATGGTATTAATTCAATGTTATTTTTTATTATTAAAAGTTAATTGCAATATGTTTCAACAAATATATTGGGAAATATACGGATGTTAAATTGATATACTTTTTTGGTGATGCATATTACATAAATATATAAAGCATAATATTTACGGTTGTATCATGTTATCATATTTTGGTGTTTGAATAGTATTAAAATTAAATAATATTTTTATATTTATGATTGGTTAAACCCCTAATAATATTATATTTAGGATTGTATTAGGACATTATAGGGAATTATTGTGTTTAAATAATAGTAAAATAATGTAATCAATTTATATGTACTAACTTATAACCCATGCGATGAACGGTTTTTTAGAATTTACCTTATTATTTTAAAAAAAATAAAAAAAATTAATGTACATAGGTATTGTTATTTCTAACGTTGTTGCAAAAATATTTTTAATTTTAATAGTTTGTTATAAAATTGTTGCAACAAATATGCATATATTGAAAAATAAAAAAATTATAGTTATATAGAGTACAATTTCTAATTATATTTTATATATTGTTGTATAATTGTATCATATATTGATTTTCGAATAGTATTATAATAATATAGTCTTTTATATTTATAATTGATTAAATCTCTAATTATATTCCATTTATGATTGTATTATGACACATTGTATCGCAATTGATGTTTGAATAGTATTTGAACAATTGTAATCATATTCTATCTACTATTGTATCATCGTCTCATATTTTGTATTATGAATAGTAATAGAAAAATGTAACATTCTTATATTTTTTATTGGTCAAAAATCTAATTATATTATATTCAGGATTGTATGGAGACATCGTATCCCAATTGGTATTTAAATAATATTAGAATAATGTAATCATTTCTTATTTATGATTGTATTAAATACTTATTTTGATAAAATATAATTTTAACTATATATTTTTTATTATATCAGATCAACGGTTGACATTGTTTTTGGCGGTACATAAACAAAGTTTTGGATAAAAAGTCATATACGCTTATTGTATATAATAGATATAATGATTATATTAAAAAAATCAATTGATTTTAGAGGTAACATTTTTGTATATAAAGGAAATAATGATTATATTAAAAAAATCAATTGATTTTAGAGGTAACATTTTTTCTGATAAGATATAATTTTGATTGTTTATTTTTAAAAATATTAATTTATGGCTGAAATTATTTTGACGATAAATGACTAAAATTTTGAAAAAGAAATTATTGTACTTATTATACATGTGGATATAACTTTTTTTCTTATTTTGATTATACCAACATGTTAAGTTTTTTATTTATAAAAGTTAAACAAAGCACAAAATGTCCAACCGCGCATGTAAATATGATAAGTGCGCACACAAATCATGTATCATTCTATTTTCTTACAATAATTCCCATAAAAGATGTTTATTCAACTTTTTCAAATATTTGGAAAATGAAGATATGCGGCGGGGCTTAGCTAGCTGTTAGCTTTCTTCTTCTTTAAATTTACAGTTGTTCGAGTGATCAGCGATCAACATTTTTAGCATGTTGTTTGTCTTTTATTAATGACGTGAGCGACATTCTTGAATTTAATTAGGAAAAATTTACGGATTTTAAAGATATTCCATTTTTTTCTAAGCTTTATATTTTATGAATAATATTTTTTAAAAAAATATGAGATACTTATATACATAAGAATACAAAAAACTAATATTTCAAAAATAATTTAAATTTCTTTTTTTCAAAGTCTTCAGAATATTACAATATTTCAGAAAAGGGCTCGTTTTTGTTGAAAATCACGGCGACCACTTAATAAAAACATTACAAAATATATTATTTTGTAAATTATTTTCTACAAAAATCATAATTTTATTCTAAATCTTGAATATACATGCAGGTAGAACATTACAAAATCTCGGGAAAAAAGAGAACATTACAAAATATTTTATTCTATAAAACACATCTAGTTTGCAGAATATATGTTCAAATTGCAGAACATACGCATTATATTTATTAAACTTAAATGATCTTAAACAATTTTAATAATTTAGTGATATTTATAACACATATTTCATAAAATAATATATTTCAGAGTTTTCTTGTAGGTAATTTCCGAGATATCCCACAAATATGTGATCTCCATATAATTTTTGTATAAAATATTATTTTGAAGTACGTTCGTGCACACAGTATTGTTAATAAAAATAATAATAATAATATAAGTAAATAAATCGCTCGGAGAGAATTATTACAGGCAAATGGATTTACGGTAAGAAAGTCGAATGTAAAAATTAAGTTTCCAAAATAGACAGTCATCCTGTACCACTACTACGCGTTAACGCGTAATACCAGCAGATCTGTCCACACACATAAGTTATCATTACTATATATTCTCCCCCCACCCTCCCTCTTTCTTTCAGCAGGGTGCAGATTAAAATTATTCATCTCATCTCTCTCCCTGCATCTCTCCCATCTCTCTCCCTCGTATCTGCATCTCTACCATCTCTCTCTCTCTGTCTCCAGTTTTCCAGATACCCCCATCTTATTTTACATAATATCAGATAAATAAATACATATTTGATTATTATTTTTCAATATGCCTTCTTTAGAAGAAGAATTGTTTCCATCTACACCAGGCAAGTATAAAATCGAACGGTCTTATTACATGAACCGTTCACTTCACAGATGTTTCTCCTCCACGTCATCTATGTTCCTGTGGGCCCTGTTCTTGATCGCTCTTACAGCCTCGTATTTAAGTTTCCAAAGCTTCGTTGATTCCGGTCATAGATATTTTGCTGCTAGCTGGGGCGGTATTCAATGGGAGAAACAAGTCCGTGATTCGGCCCAGATCCACCGGCCCAATGGGTTCTCCGTACTTGTTACCGGCGCAGCCGGTTTCGTTGGGTCCCACGTCTCGTTAGCTCTTAAAAAACGTGGCGATGGTGTGGTCGGACTTGATAATTTTAATAATTATTATGACCCGTCGTTGAAAAAAGACCGAAAAGCCCTTGTGAATTCTCGTAATATCTTTATTGTCGAAGGTGACGTCAATGATATGAAGCTTTTGGCTAAGTTGTTTGATGTGGTGGCGTTTAGCCACGTCATGCATTTGGCTGCACAGGCTGGCGTGCGTTACGCTATGGAAAATCCACAGTCTTATATTCACAGTAATATTGCGGGGCTTGTTACGTTACTCGAGGTGTGTAAAAATGCTAATCCACAGCCGAGGATTGTGTGGGCCAGTTCGAGCTCGGTTTACGGTTTAAATGAAAAAGTTCCGTTTTCGGAGTCGGATCGGACCGACCAACCCGCTTCTTTGTACGCAGCTACGAAGAAAGCGGGCGAGGAAATTACCCACAGTTATAATCATATTTACGGGCTTTCGATTACCGGGTTGCGGTTTTTTACCGTTTACGGTCCATGGGGCAGACCCGACATGGCGTATTTTTCGTTTACTCGAAATATTTTGCAAGGTAAACCAATTACGGTTTATCGGGGCAAGAATCAGGTTGATTTGGCCCGGGATTTTACCTACATTGATGACATTGTGAAAGGTTGTATCGGGTCATTGGATACAGCGGGTAAAAGTACCGGGTCGGGTGGGAAGAAGAAAGGACCCGCACCGTACCGGATTTTTAACTTGGGTAACACGTCACCCGTCACGGTACCTACGTTAGTGAACATTTTGGAACGACATTTGAAAGTGAAAGCGAAGAAAAATGTAATTGATATGCCTGGAAACGGCGACGTCCCGTTTACGCATGCGAATATAAGCTCGGCTCGAAGAGAATTCGGGTACAAACCGACGACCGATTTGCAAACGGGGTTAAAAAAGTTCGTTAGATGGTATTTATCGTATTATGGTTATAATCACGGAAAGTTTGTAAATTAAGGTGATTAATTTTTAATTTTTTTGTTTTTTGGGGTTGGTTAATTTTAATTGTCTAGATATTTACTGGGGTATTTTTGGTAAATTTGACGGGCGGTAAAAAAAGGGAGAAAAAGGAGAGAAAGTGCATGCGGCAAAGAAGAGAAAGGATTTGGGAGGATTGTACGCATTCTTTGCTTTGTGGGGGTTGAGAAATGTTCCTGTTCTCTTGGATTCCGAATTTGTTTTTTATCTTTATTTTTGTTGTAAAGATTTTAAAAGCAAAAGGGTGGATTTTGGGAAAGGATTGATTCTCGTTTGTAATTCTTTTTGTTATTACAATGCTAATCATTGACTAATGACTCCTCTTATCTGATATTCTAGTGTGTTTATATCTTTTCACATTTTAGTCCTATTAATTTTTGCACAAATTGTGCAATCATTTTTCATATATCGTATTCTTTTTGGACGTGAGAATGAGAATTATAATAAATGTACGGATATTTTAGCTTGTGTATATTTTAACTAGTTAAACTTATATATGTTGTCGAGATCGGGGTAAGTCGAGATCGAGGTAAGGTGATCCTGATATCTGATTTTTTTCAAAAAATGTGTTTTTGTACTTGGAAAATGTATTTTAGCTTGTGTATATTTTAACTAGTTAAACTTGTATATGTTGTCGAGATGCGGGTAAGGTGATCCCGATATCTGATTTTTTTCAAAAAATGTGTTTTTGTACTTACAGAATGATAATGAAAGTAAATATATGTTTTGGATCAGATATGTTTAACTAGTAAAACTTGTATATGTTGTTGAGATGTATATAAACTGATTAAAAAACGTGCATTCTATATTGGTCTTTCCAATTTTTTTTAATTTATTTTAGCAAAAAGGGTGGTGTACATAATAAGAGAGGAAAGTGACAGTTGGATGGATATTTATTTTAGAAAAGAGGGGAATTTACTAATCATCACAAGTTGTAAAAGGTATATTCGATTTTTATTAAATAGAAGGACAAATGTACACAGCTGTAAAGATGTACGAGTCCTTTTACGAATTGGCTGGCATTTTTACGAATTGGCTGGCTTCTGGTTGCCGACAGTCAGTACGTACGAGCAAGCATATGTACATTTGTTTGTTTATACAAATTATTACTACTCATTTTACATACATCAATACACGTATTTGCTACATACAGAAAGGATTCAGAAGTAGGCTGGAACTTTCGTTTGGCAAACTGTCATGTGTGATTGTGTGGCTTTTTCCGTCTCTCCCGGTTAGTAATTGTTTGGTCAAATGGACTGTTGAAATAAGAGCAATACTGAGAATTACAACTCATACTGCACAATACTCTTTCCGTTAAAGTTGGGTCAATTTAACCGTAAAGAATCAAACATGACAGATAAATTGAGACAACGGGAGTATTAAGGAAAATAGAAACCACCACCATGTAGCTGGCCCAAACGCTGATGATTCAGCACAAGCAGTGTAGCAGGCCTGCTACTACAACTTGTAGTCTATAAGTATTGCACAATAGAAGTTTTGCAAGATGGTTGCCAGTTTCTTGTAAACAAAAACTAATTTAACTCAAAAGTATTGTAATAACCACAAGTTTACAATAGAAGTTTTGCAAGATGGTTACACCACCATTTACAAACCCGTTTGGCTTCGATAACTTTTCCAGTATCAAGAATGAATAACAAGGTGTGCGTGCTGCATGCGACACGTTTTTATTAGTTGCAACTTGTTACTAATTTAGAAAAAAATGTGTGAACTTACTCTAAACTAAAGCCCACAGATCAAGAGTACTCCTGTAAGGAGGTTTAGAGAATGGTGGAGACGCGGAAGCTGTATTGCCATCATATCTAATCCCATTTACCATTGTGGATGAACATCATTTTTGGGTTGCTTCCTCTGGCATACACTGCGAGGCTTCTCAGTAGAAATTCAACATATGAACCACGAGAAGTAATTCACCCTTGGGTATCTCACTCTATGCTTCTCACCTGCTTAATACTAGTGAATCTTAAACAAGCTTGAGGGCACCTGAAAGAGAGGTAGATCCGTCATAATGTAAATAAAGTAGACAAAGTGTATGGCTTGATTGATATGCAGACCTGAGACCATTGCATGAATGGTATCTGCAATGGGGTGTTATTAGTTTCGATACAGATGAATTATCCATCAAAATGTATCCGGTACAAAGACAATTATTTAAAATTTTAAAACAATAATCTACAAAAAACAAAATTACAAGCACACCTAGAGTCCTACAGTTTTAACTTGCTCCTTCATATCATTCGCCCGTACATTTTTAGGAAGCTCTTTCGGTTTTCAGATTTAAACATGGCAATTTAATTTGTGGTTTCTTAATTATCAGCCGCAGGAGATTATAATCCAAAATAGTAGATCAAGCATATAAAGTTGGTTGAAAAAACGGCCGTATACATGCCAGCTGATCAAATATTATTCTTGCTTATCTGCTAACAGCCATCATCTTTCAAGGCTCAAATAAAATAATTGTATCTTAGTAGTTAGCAGTCCTTCTCGTAAAGCACAGTCTTTTTTTGACTAATTAGGCTTATATGCCTTACAATTGAGTATTTGTTCTAACAAATCTTTGGGGTGGGCATAGCTATCTCGTCGGGCTCTTGTAAAGCATAGTCTTAACTCTTAATTATGTTCAACGGGAAATCAAAACTGCAAACAAGCTTGACCAAAAATTACTTAAATTTTGTATAGCTAAGCCTTTAACTAACACATGACTATGCCAATCAAATTTTGGTGCGCCTCGAAGACTAAATTAGTAGAATCATACGAAATATTAAAACCTGGCCCCAGAACAAAAAAAACAAAGATATAAAAGATGACTGGAAAAACGTTTCAGGAGATTAGATTATACCTTCACGTGGTGTGGCATAATTTTTATATCAAATGGTACATGAAACCACATCTCAGGCGGACAGTGCAGAAAGTTCTCCGGCTTACTGGTATAAAGATCAGCATATTGATGGATGTGATAAGCGAAGGCAGATTCTTGACCTGTGTCGGTCAGAAAAGTAGCTCCGAAAGATCTATTGAACATGCCTTTCATATTGCAGCGCGTCTTCTGCCTCTCTTGATTTAGTTCCTCAAAAAGAGATACATAGGCTTTACTCTTCTGACAAGAATACATTGTACCATGCAATTTACCTAGAAGTTCTTGTATTATATGAAACTTTGCCTGCAATAAGAAAGGGAATATATATATATATATAGACTTTAAAACACATTTTTTGATGTAATGTTTTTTACTAATCTGCAACAATTAGCCTACTCGTATACCTCACTCTTGGTAATAAGAGGTCGAGGGTTGGAAATTGACCTTTACTAAAAAAAGAACAAAAATAATTGACTGCTCTTAGACTTGACACATTCCTGATTTAAATAGAAAATGCATTATAACCCGGAGTGCAGCAGTACCACAAAAACGATGTGCTAGGGATGAGAGAATGTGGCTGGCGAAATAAAAAAATAAACTTTTATATGAGGGTAAACTAAATAAGTAACATTCTATTATATATTTACAGCAATCTACTACGAGTAGAATTGATTCACAAAACCCGGTTCTTTCTATGGCTCTCTATGTCTTGGTCTCTCTTCACTCATTGATTTTTCTAGGGCAGACTATTCACAGTAGTGGCTGATACAAAACATGTCCGTACAGAGGTGGGTAATTTGGACGATCAATGCCCTACCTAATTGCATATATAAAAAAATCACCGTATGATAGTACATTACAAAACTACAAAACTGCCACAGGATTAATCAAGGTTCAGAAACAAATTAAAAGGAGCATCCACTTTAATGACAGGCAATTTAATTCAGTTCTTTTGTAAAAGCTACTCTCAGGAATTGACTCCCGCAATTAGACATGGTGAGTAGCTTGGCAATCATGTCTCATAAACAACAGATAGATGTCGATAACATTCCAGGATCAAAGATCTTTTTTTGCTAGTGCAAAATCCACTTCCTTTGGGTGATTAGAACACGGATTCATACTCTACTTCATATTAACAATTTACACAGTAGCACTACCAAAATTATGATAATGACAATACTCATATACATTATGCAATTAAAGACAAAAAGATAAAAATTTAAGTAAATACCTGTTCGAATCGATAACTGTCCCCGTTCTGTATATGTATCTCATTCTGCATACATAAATTGATTTGTCAAAATGGTTTAATGTGCACATTCGATTTGCACTTGAGGAGTAAAAACTTAATCGAAATACCACAATAACTATAGAGAAAAAAGTTCCATTGTGCCAGAAATAGCATGAAATGCCACAAGCATTAAGTGGTAATAATGAAGTCACATCCGGATATGTTAATGACTTAATGTACTAAATAAGAATAAGTCTGAAAATCAGTCAGCAGAAATCCTATTATTTAATATGGGGAAGTTTAATTGATGGCTTGATGCCTTCATAGAGCTGAAATCAGTGGCAAAAGAGGCATGTGTTACAATTTATTCGTACAAATGGATCATATTGTACCATATTCAAAGTTCAGTATGCGGAATGTAACACCGACTGAGAGAGAATTACAACAGGAAACCAATTCTAAAAAGCCAGATACCTAGTGTAAAAAGTCCTGATGAGAGTCTACATACCAGAACATAATTATGGAATCACAATATGTAAAAGTGTAAAACTAAATTACAGGATAGAGTAATTTGCAGATGAACCACTACTACTTATAAGCATATAATCCCAAGTAAGGTCTAATTTAAACATATCAACAAATTGTTTTCATAAGTTTATACTGAATATGGAAGTAAATAATTATTAGGTATTAGTAACTAGTCGGGATTAGTTTTCCTCTCATCTATGATTTCACTTCTTCACTAACTTGTAGGACATCTATTTATACAATTGTAATCATCATTATTAATCAGAGTTGAATATATGAATTGATAAAGAATCTAGATTTATTGTAAGTTCTGCCGATTCTCTTTTGAGATAAATTTTATCTCCTATTTCAATAATTTCTAAATTTGTCATACGTCATTATGTCATCGTGCATTCAAATTTTCAAAACAATGACTAAGCAAAATTCCCTAGTATATGAAAGGATTGAAAGTGCTAGAAACAAAATTTCTATTCATTCATTTTTTTTCCAGTTATCCCTGCAGCATAAACTATGCTTCATGCAAAACATTTACATATCAATGTCTGACTATAAACTTGCAGCAAGAAGTTAAAAGGCAAAGAATGGAATCCATACTTCTAGTTCATGGATAATTGCAGCAGTGCGCCATCCAGCCTTAGAAGGTCCCCGTAAGTCGCTGAAAAGGTGATCCCCAAAGTAAATAACCTACCCATTGGAGAACAGGTTACATTTTAATGAAAAGTAGACCAACTTAATTTTGTTTAGTACTGTAAAAAGTTACAGGTTGATATAATCAGTACCTCTGGACCTTTCCACTTTGTGATTTGCAAGAAACTTTTGAGACATCCATGGTAATAGATTTTATTTGGAAGAAAAGTATCAACCTTCGAGAAACCCAAGGTATCCTTCTTCACGTCATAACAACTAATATGAATTTTAAAAAGAAAAGTGGGGAAGGGGTATTATTGTGCCGTCCAATAGATAGCTATAGAGCTTAAAAAACATGAGCAATAAGGCTAAAGATGAAATGAAGAATAAGAAATAACAATTCTTTTGAATAAAGATTTCCCGTTTTATCCTCTCTTAAAAAACACCAACTGGTGTTTGTCAACACACTAAATCACAGATATTAACAATGACATCTTATAGTTAATTATGTGCTACATAGCTTTTCCAAATCAAACTAAAGAAAAAAAGAAAAAAAAATGTCTTCACTCTTACAGACTATACCCAAACTTTGTACAGTTGAATAACAGATAATCGCATTGATCACAGTATTTCATGTATAACTTTTTACATAGCCATAGTTCTGGATTTATATCTAGGAATGATATATAAAGAAAACAAAATAATTCCTCAGGGACACCTATTTAAAAATTGAACTAAATAACTAACTATACAAACCTATATTAAACTTCTTTGTTGCTAAGTACACTTGCATAATTTGGAAAAGCATATACGAAGATGCAAATATTTGAGAAATGCCAACTTTTCAGACAAACAGACTTAAATATTTCAAAAGATAAGTAAATTATCAGATTGATTTGCAAATAGAGATGAATAATAAGAACTGAAGTGTAGAGAAAAACTACCGGAATGGATGCTCAGACGTATAGAAGTCAGGTTTGTTGGCGCTTGCTATCACAACATCAAAAAGTTCTCTCCATGAATCTTGCTTGCCCAAAGATTCCTAAGAAAATAAATGGTTTAAAGAAAACTTAATAAATAATTTGTCTGCGCTTCTTCCAAAAAGCTGGAGTATAAGAAAGGAACTCCATCAAAATGATCAGTTATAATGTGCAACAATACAAATCTTATATCATATGTGATGGGAATGGTAAATTTGCACTGTGAAACATTACACAAACTACCTCCAACATATAGCGCATTCCTCCATCAACAAAATAATACGGAGAGTTGGTCATTAAGAAAAGTTTCTTTCCTTGCTCCTTTAGCACTTTTAGAAATTTCAGAAGATGGCCCTGTATTTTACACATGTGATACTAAATTAGACGATGCCAAAGAAAGATAACCTAGGATGAGTTAAAAACACTTGCATGGGTAAATTAAGTTTAAGACCCAATTTTATAATCACTAACATTTTTTACAAGGTATCTTTGGGGATCAGAGAGAATTCCTCTATGAACCAAACCACTTCGATGAACATGCTGAATTGAGCGATTTACATCCTCATAAACATAGCTAGTATCAAACTCGAGCTGAGCATCAACAAAGTGCTCCACAATATCAGCAATCAAGCATGCCTGCAAGTATTAAAAAAAGTAAGTAAAGATGAGATAAGAATACCCTAATAGAGTAAAAACTAATTAAAGGAGCTGCTAAGTGAGGCTTGGCATGCCAAACCATAAACACAATGGCAAACAAATAATAAACTCTAAATATTTCCAAATTCCAACTTCAAAACAAGCCACCCAGGAGCACAAATTTAAATAAAAAAAAATGAGGTGAGTCTTTTAAATACATTAAAACAACAAAAATAACCATGGACTGCATCTATGTCGTAGTGACGAAGCACCCACAAACAAATAATGAAGGACTGGAAGATGCCACAATATTTGCAAATAAAGTTGGACATATGTCGTACGATATTATCGCAAACACAAGCACAATGGTAAACAAATAACAAACTCTAAAATATTTTGAAATTCCAACTTCTAAACAAAGCCACCCGGGAGGACAATTTTAAACAATTAAAAATAACGAGCGGAATCTTTTAAACACGTTAAAAAACAAAAATAGCCATCGCTGCATCTATGTCGAAGCGACAAAGCACCCACAAACAAAGAACGAAAGACCAGAAGATGCCACAATATTTACAAATAAAGTTGGACATATGTTGTACAATATTATGGCAAACCTCTATACTTGCACTAAATTTACAAACACCAACAAGACGAGGAAAAGTTCCTCTATGAATAAATCATAGAATTCCTTCAGCTGCTATATAGCGTACAAGTTTTTATACATGCAAGTCATACAAATAAATATTGATTCAGAATTTGTTGCAACTATACTGAATATCAGACAGAAGCAATACTGATGCTTACTGCCACTTATCACTGTCAGAACATAACTAACCTCACTAAAGCAGAAAAAATCCATCAACCCAACGAGACCTCGTGCCTGATCACGGCCAATATGCCGGGTGCCATAAATGTCTTCGATTTCCTTAAGGCCAAGCTAGAAAATGATATAAACACATTAATAAAAGTTGTATTGAACAATATATAAATTTTAGCAAAATTTACCGTAAGCATGATTTCGTCCTACAATAAAATGATCACATTTGTCTATTAAGAAGCTTTTGCAACTCTACCCTGCAATATGTTTGCAATACTGAAGTATGGAAGTGATTTAGATCAAAACATTGGCATCCATAAACTCTCAAGACAATGTAAGTTCTTTACTATTTTGTTCTTATTCACATCATTAGTATCTTATAGTTTACAAAATCCTCAATTTGATAAGCTTCGAAATAGCTTTTAAAAAGTTAGGGTGAGAAGAAAAGCAACTTAAAAGCTTTTAAAATAAGATGTACTTAGAGATGTATGTTACTTATTATTAGACAAAAAATAATTTTAGTTTATTTACCCAAATAGGCCCAATGAGCACCAGAACAAACCAGAAAAAATGGATGTAGGCAATACTAACAGTGTAATTGCGCATAAGTAGACCTCATTCAACCTATTATGTTACTGATGAAAAACTCCTGTTTATTTTCATCTAAGCTTTTTGTCAAAAATTTAGCAAAAACAAAACAACACTTTTAGTCAAACCAATAGTTTCATCATTCTATAAATTCACGACGCTACAATCTGATCTTACGTGGATTCATAGCAGGTGAACTTAAGCAAAAATAAATAAATAACATAAAAGACGGAATCACTACATATATGGCCAGTATAAGTTCTTAGTAATTGTTATGATTGTGGACTACCTTCCGCCGACCAAAGTAGCATCCCTCGGGCTCGATGGATCCAAAGAAATCTAACTTCAAAAGACACCCTTTCGATTTGTCGTAATATAACCCTCTGATCGGAAAGGTATGGTCATATTTGAATTCCAAGCAACTAGCAGGATATTTAAGCTGAAAAGATGAACAGATAGCTATCCACATTATTGCAGCTTTTTAGCAACATATTTATGTAATCATGATTTATAACTGTGGCCTTGTTCCAACTATAAGATAAGTTGCCACTAGAAAACGTACAATTTTGTTTATAGGGTCAATCTATTACATCAATATTTTGTTCTGTTACATACCTCATTAACCAAATGCTCTTTTGCAAGGTTATAAATTAAACTCTGTAGGTTATCGGAATAATGTGCCAGTGTATAATCATAGTCAAACCCGCAAACTTGTATGTTGTCCAATCTCATGTTCTTGTTTACATATATACCTAGTTCAAATTACATAAAACTATGAGTTATGGTGTAAAAGTTGGATACATTCAACTCAAATTCAGTTAAATTAAATAACCTTCAGGGTCCATTTTCGGCATTTCTTTGAGCGTGTCCGGAATTTTCAAAAACATCTTCTTTGCAGCATCAAATTCTTGACGAATTTTAGCTACCTTCTCCTCGAAAGCAGCAGTATCTGCATCAGGTAGCTGACCTTCGTCTACCAACTTTGCTAATGCCTCAGTGGACGTTATACTAGCATTATAATTCCTACAGCTTCCACCAATCCCTAATATATAAAACACTTTATTATCGGAACACTTCGGCTCAGTTTGTTATGCCAAAAACGTTTTCCTGGAAAATCTAAAATTCCTTATTGTCCTGCATTTGTTTGATTTCAAAATATACTGTTTCTAATTTACATGCACTTTTTTGGTTTCAATAAAATAAAATGCACTTTTCTCACCATTTGACATAACATTTCCATAATAGTCAAATGACGGAAAATTTCCGAGGATTCATAATCCAAAATAAAATTTTCATTTTACGAAAATTAGTTTCCAGAATCAAGTAAATATGGTTTCCAAAATTGAATAAATTTCCGACAAACAAACAGAGCCTTCATATACTACACAGTACTGTAATTGATGACAAAATACCTTGACGAAAAACCGGAGAAAAACTAGTACTCTGCAACGAAAATGTGAGCTTAAATTACATATGTTGATAAAATGAATTAAAATTAAATTACAAAAAATGTAAATGAATAACATTAGGTAATCATATAAAAACAAACATAGAAACAATAGCAGAGATTGATTAATATAAATCCAGCAATAAAAACAGATACGCATTTGAAGTGTGCGAGAAAGGAAGGCTTACGAGGGAGAGGAGCCGGCGAAGAGAGGCCATTTTTATGCGGAGATAATGATTAGTTAGTGTTGAGAGGGTTAGGGTTTGTATTAATAGTAGCAAGTGATGTGATTTGGAGTTTGATTGGTGGATGGAGGGAGTCTACTTGTGACTTTATAATCCTTGGTAGCCTATGTATCGCCACCCGCCTTTTCAAACATTCAGATAGAGAGATGCTAAAATTGTCCCTTTTTCAATAAAAAAGGAGGCTGGACGTTGCAAAAACTACTTTGAACTTTCATCATTTTTCTTTGTTTCTTTAGATGTAAAATGGTCAATTAATTAATGGATTCTAATTAAATCTATTATATCTTAACGAGCATCAATGAAACCTCCTTAAAATTTGTACTGAAAATGACACTTTGGTAAATATTCATGATCCATATTTTTGAAATTTGACCAATGGGTTGACTCATATTCTTAAACATACTAATTTCTATACAAATCAGCCTACATCCATGAACTATCCAATACTTACATGGGTTTTAAAATAATTAAAATATTAGAAACAATATCAATCCTACAATTAAAATATTTTCACCAATATAACAAATCAATAATAAATCAATCATAGATCCACAACTTACGTTAACAAAATAATTCAAAAAAATTAGATTGCATCTTCTTCATTTTTTACGAGCAGTACTCATCATCTTATACATTCTTCTTCTTTGTTTTTCATAAATCCATAATTTCTTACAGTATATCTGTAGATACATGTCTTATGTTTTTATTTGTGTGTGATGGTTATTTATTCACGTATTATATTTGTTTTAATATATGAACACTCACAATTTTTGAATTATATTTTTTGCAAATGATTATCAATGGTTGTTGATTTTGTTTGCAGATAAATATCAATATTTGCTTATGTTCAACCGGTAACCAAATTATTATTTTAAATGATTCAAAAGTATGATTGTGTTTAACATTCTTTTTTTGGATATACTATTCTACTGTAATTTTACATATCTCGATTTCCTTCATCAACGAAGGGAGAAGTCGACCTACGAGTTGGCAATGGAGCAAAGGTTGCTGCTTTAGCTGTAGGGACTTATCATTTATCGTTGCCCACTGGGCTTGTTTTAGAACTAGATAACTGTTTTTACGTGCCTGCGATTTGCGGAAACATTATCTCGATTTCTTGTTTGTACAAGAAAGGTTTTTCGTTTTTGATTCTAAACAATAGTTGTTCCTTTTCACTGAATAATGTTACCTCTATGGTTGCATGTTTGTTTAATGGTTTATATGTTCTTAATTTAGATACTCCTGTCTATAACATAAATAATGATAATAAACGTATTAAAATAAAAGACTCAAATCAAATATACCTTTGGCATTGTCGTTTAGGTCACATAAATGAGAAACACATTTCCACATTACATCAAGATGGTTACTTGGATAAGTTTGATTTTGAACCATACGAAGAATGCAAATCTTGTCTCATTGGCAAAATGGCTAAAGCTCCTTTTACCGGACAAGGTGAAAGGGCCACTGAACGATTAGGACTTATACATAGTGATGTATGTGGTCCAGTGCGTACGATGGCAAAAGGTGGTTTTTATTACTTCATTACATTTACTAACGATTTCAGTAGATATGGATATGTGTATCTTTTGAAGAACAAATCCGATTCTTTTAAAAAGTTCAAAGAATACAAGGCCGAAGTGGAAAAGCAAATAGGGGAAAGTATAAAAGTTCTACGATCAGATCGTAGAGGAGAATACTTAAGCCTCGAGTTTAAAGGTTTCTTGAAGGAGTGTGATATCGTATCACAGCTCACTCCTCCTGGAACGCCTCAATGGAATGGAGTTTCTGAGAGGAGAAATCGTACCTTGTTGGATATGGTGTGATCGATGATGAGTCTAGCAGATCTTCGAATAAGTTTCTGGGGTTATGCTCTAGAAACGGCTGCATATACACCAAACCGAGTTCCAACTAAATCGGTTCAAAAGACTCCATATGAGATATGGACTGAGAAACGTCACATCATGTCATTTATGAAAGTATGGGGATGCGAAGCGTTTGTGAAACGCTTAGTGTCTGACAAGCTAGGACCAAAATTGGATAAATGTTATTTTTTGGGATATCCTGAAGAAACTAAAGGGTATAGTTTCTATAATCCTACCGAGAACAAAGTGTTTGTTGCTTGAACCGCTGTATTTCTTGAAAGAGAGTTACTTTCCAAGAAAATTAGTGGGAGGACTATAGATCTCGATGAAGATTGAGTTGTACAAAATAACATTGAACCAGAGTTGGAAAGTGGGCAGGAAATACATCAAGATGTTCCTGCTCCGGAAATACAGGTTGTTCATAGATCTAGCAGGGCTCGTCACGAGCCAGAGAGATATTATAGATTTCTCTTGACTCAGGATGATGATGTAATGCTCATAGACAATGATGAGCCTATAACCTACCAAGAATCTATGAACAGTCCAGACTCCGAGAGATGGCTAGAGGACATAAAATCCGAGATGGAATTCATGTATCAAAATAAAGTATGGACTTTAGTTGATCCACCTGAAGGGGTAAAACCTATAGGGTGTAAGTGGGTTTTCAAGAAGAAAACTGACATGGATGGTAAAGTACAAACCTATAAAGCGCGACTAGTGGCAAAAGATTTCAAACAAATTCATGGTATAGACTATGATGAGACTTTTTCACCAGTTGCTATGGTCAAGTCCGTCAGGATTTTGCTAGAAATAGTTGCTTACTACGACTATGAGATTTGGCAAATGGATGTCAAAACCGCTTTCTTAAATGGGAGTTTTGAAGAGGATGTATACATGATACAACCTGAGGGATTTGTCGATCCCAAGTTTACTAATATGGTCTGTAAGTTGCTTCAATCTATTTATGGATTGAAGCAAGCCTCAAGGAGATGTAATCGTCGTTTTGATGAAACAGTCAAAGAATTTGGCTTTATTCAAAACGAAGATGAACCATGTGTTTACAAGAAGGTTAGTGAGAGTCATGTGGCATTCCTAGTACTATATGAAGATGACATATTATTAACAGGGAATGACATACCTTCTCTACAGGCTGTTAAGACTTGGTTGGGAAATAGTTTCTCAATGAAGGACTTAGGCAATGATACCTATATATTAGGGATCAAGATCTATAGAGATAGATCAAGAAAATTAATCGGCCTAAGTCAGAGTACATACATTGATAAAGTATTGCATCGTTTTGGGATGCAAGAGGTAAAAAAAGGATATGTCCCGGTGTCTCATGGGATATTGATCTCAAAAGATAATTGCCCTAAATTATTAGATGACAAGGGCAGTATGAGCAAAGTTCCATATGCTTCAACAATTGGATCTATAATGTATCCGATGATATGTACTCGTCCTGATGTTTTTGTTAGGACTCAATATGTTTGTAGAAGGGGGGTTGAATACAAACTATACCGTTTAATCGAATAAAATGCGGAATAAAAAAGTGAAACAAAATTCAAGTTAAATAAAACTATTATTAAACTTGAAAGGTGTTACAACAACGGTATCGTTTACAAGGGATTAATCTCAAATAAATTATTCCAAATCTAGAATAAATTCGACATGAACTTTTTCTATTTTTGAAATAAAAAAGATCAAATGCTAAAAGCAATTTAAGATTAAGTTCTAGGGATTTTGATCCGCTAGATAGTTACACAAGAACAAGAAAAGGATTTCTAGTGGTTTAGATTTAACAATAAATACTAGAAATTAATGTCCTGAGAATTTGCAATAAGTTCTCTGCTGTTCTGTGTTCTTCAGTTTCTTTTGATATTCAATGTTGTGTTCAGTTGAAAATCAGCTTCAGTTCTTTTATATTAAATCAATCCTTGATTTAACTGGCAAGACAATCCTTTTAGCTTAGCAAGACAATCCTTTTAACTGGTAGAACTTTCGGTAGGAAAATCGATTGAACTGGTAGAACTTTCGGCAGGACAATCTAAATGAACTGGCATGACTTTCGGTATGACTATTGATTGTCATACCGATTGTCATACTAATACAAAAGATTGACTTGCTGAATTAATTTTGAATTTAAATTCAAAATCAATTCTGAAAAACCATAATATTAATTCAGAATTAATTAATCAATTAATCAATAAATTAATCTTTGCATATATAATTTATTTTCTTAATTAAATTATACGACTTAATTAATAAATAGAGAATTAATACTATTCTTGAACAACAACCACTCTTCTGACAATCTTCTGAAAATCATGAATCCATTTAACCACTTCAATGTTGACACTCGATGTACTGTCTGGTTCATGAATGACTAACTTCTGTGATGTTTCTTCATGTCTTGATTTTCTTCAGATTAAATCCCTGTAATTAATTGATACCCTGACGAGATCTCTGTCACTTGATTAAATCCACAATATTGATTTATATCACTGAGGCTTGATCAATTTCTTGAACTTCTTCCAGTGAAGTAATTTCTAAAGCTGTAGATGAACATTGATACTGAATCCTTTGACAGATGTTACTTGGAGAGATCTCTTTGACTGTGGATCTACTATTTACTTATTACATCCTTATTTGAGTTGAGTTAAATCCTCGAATAAACAAATAGGCTATGACATATGCCTTTCAATCTCCCCATATTTGTTTGTTAGACAATAACAACAAATACCTAGAGGATAACTCAACTAATAAATAAGAAAAAGATATAAACAGAAATGCAAAGTAAATAGCAGAAAAGTTCTGGATTATATTTAACATTTTCCAGATTCCAAAAGAAATTTACAAGTGAATACAAGATAGATTTTCCTCTAGACTGAACATATAACTACATTAGTCTATCTTGATTCATAAAGCTCTAAGCATATTATATTAAGTTTTGAGCTAATTGAATTCAATTGTCTTCCCTTCCGAATTCACCTTCTTCCAAATCTTGAAGCAACTCCTTGTCAAAGACACGATCCTTTTCTGAAGTGAAGCTGGCTGGTCTGACTGGTTGAACTCCAACTGACTTTAGCTTATTCTTGAACTGATTGTACCTTTTAATATTCTTTTCACAATAAGCTTGAATCAGATCAGCAGCTTGAGTTTTCAACATGGATGAATATCCGGCAGTTCTTAAGTGATGTTCCATCCAGACAAGATGCTTAGCAGAGTAGTCTTTAAGAGATTGTGAATCGAGCTGGCAGATTTGAAGACAGTCAGACTTAAAGAATCTTACCTGACGAGGATTGTTGACCACTTGAGGACTAGCCCTGCTGGCAAACTATTTGAGCCTTTCTCGAAGAACTTTATTCAATTCTGAGCTTCTTTTGACTTTGTTGAGAAGAACCCAAATATCTGATAAAGAACGATTCTCAAACAGATAAAGTGATACCTTGAAAGATCCTTCACTCTGACAATATACAAATATGCTCATTTCATTTAGAGATCTGTCAAAGGCGGCTGCGATCCTTGAGACTTCAGTCTTGATAGCATTCATGTACACGTCATTGTTTGGATTAGAGATCTCCAGCTTGTCAAGAAGATGTAGAAACTGCCTATCATTGTTTGTGCTCAGCTGAGGCATATCAAGTACTCTCCTAGCTTCATCCCATTTTTCACCAATCTTCAGTTTGACATCTCTTCTCCTTTCTTTAGCTTTAATGTCATGAAGACGTTGCTTTTCAAGAGTTTCTGTTCGTTCAATGTTTTTCCTCATGTCAATGATCTGGGATACCTTTTTGAGTTCAACTTCTTTTCTTTTCAACTCTGACTGCTGCTACTGAAACTCTTTGTCAAAAACAGGATCCACTTGAGCTTCCTCTTCCCATTCTCCAAAATCACTTTCCTCCTCAGCTTCAAAGAAACCATCTTTATCTTCCAAGACTGGTTCAGTGGGAATGTCAAAAATATCAAAGTCATCCAGGTCTCCACTATAGTAGACCTCATCAGCCTTCCATGTGTCTCCAGCAGAAGAATCTTTTTCTTTTCCCTTTCCACTTCTCCCTTTCTTCTCCCCCTTAGTTGAGGAATCCTCTACAGACTTTCCTCTAGACCCTCCATGACCTTCATCACCTCTAGAGCCTGAGCCTCCACCAGACGGCCCTTCAAAGAAAGTTATTTGTTCTTCATTAGGGCAGTGAGAATTTTTGATCATGAAGTACAAGTGCTTCATCCCTTCATTGAGATGTTCCATGCCCGTTTCTATCTTTAGAAATCTGGAGGAGTCCAGCGAATGATTCATTTCAACCAGGTCTTCAAGAGAAGTCATTCTTGTATGGAGAGAGCAGAAGTTTGAAATGTCTTCAGCTGATAAAGTTGGAGATGCCTGTATTGAGTTAAGCTTTGGTACAACAGAGGTCTTCAAATCTGATATCTCAGTCCTGATGAGAGATAGCTGATTATTGACAGAGGTGGAAGAAGAAGACCGTTCAACCACTTGTGCTTTGAATGATTGAGCCTCAGCCTGACTTTTTACAAGTTGTTCTTTCAGATCAGCAATTTGAGCTAATAGATTTTCAGTGTTTGTGTCTGTGTGTGCGCTCACCTGAATATCTCTCCTGTTTGGTTCACTCAACTCACATGCTTGTGTATCTCTCAATATAATTGCTCGTGAGGAGCCTTCCTGTTGCTGATCTTTTGTAACTGCAATTGAAATCACCCGAGCCTCTTCAAGAGAGGTCAGTGGTGGTGCAATGGGAATTCGCGAGTCCCGATCCTCAGTCAAACCTATCTTTTTATGTGAAATAGATGTCTGAATTGCTTCAGGAATAGATTGACCGAGTTGCCCTCCACTTTCTCCAGATAAATCTGCGAGTGGAGAATCCCGTGAGGGAGCCAGAGGTGTTGGATCTGGGAGGGGAGAAAATGACTCTATTAAAGGTGGCTGAGAGTCAGATTTTCCCTCAGAAGCATGTGACTGCTCTTCTGCCGTAACTATGGCAGACACTGTAACCGACTCAATGTGCACTCCTCGCTCTGTGTCATGAATATCATCTATTGGTCTGTATGCTTCCATTGTGAGTAATGGAAGTGTGCTTGACTCAGTACAGGATGTCATGACCCTATGACGAATTTCAATAGATTCATCATGTTGATAGAATGTCTCTAGTAACTGTTCACTGGCCATATCAAAGTCCATGTCCTGTTGGGAGGACAAGGATGGGCTTTCAGATGCCTCAGTAAATGTTCTTCTTTTCTTGGGAGGAGGCAGAGATGAGGGTTCATTCACATCCAACAACATACTACTTCCTACTAACCTTCTAGGTAACATTTTAGACAGTGGGGGAGAGGTTGAGATAGGTTGTGACTCTGTGTTTGGCTCTATGACCTGGGATTGAAGCTGCGGTTCTACAACTTCATGGTCAGCCCTATCAACCACTGGGGGTCTTTCAACAGAAGTAGGAATAGTTTGAGGGTGAGGAATTATTACCTGCAGTGGAAGAGCATCTGATGTTTGAGCCTGGGTGGCTTGAACCACTGGAGGTTGAGCTTGCTGTTCATGACCGGGAAGATTGAAAATTGGTAAAGGAATGTAAGTGGCCATGAAAGCAGATACAAGTACTGGAACTTGCATGAATTTAAAGGTTGTGTCTTGGCGTGTGTAAATCTTTTTGCTTACTGGAGGGGGTTCAGTTACTGATGAGTTAGCAAAAAAAGCCTTATGCTCAGGTGTGAGAAGATGTTCTGCTATAAGCATGATAAAGTGAGCGTAATAGCAAGAAACCCTACAATTTATAGAATGATCACGTAAAGCTGTAGTGAGACGTCTCAAAAGAATGGGTAACAGTAGTTTGCCAAAATTGATCCTTTGATTGAAAACAACCGCAAGACCAATATACTGCAGAGTGGAAGTGATGTTGTGAAAGTTGGATTTAGTGCAGTTGGCAAACACTTTGGAAAGTGTATCGAAGAAAATATCCCATTCAGAAACCAAATTGGATTTAGACAACTTGGTTAAATTAATCACCCCCTGATAGTGAATAGCATGAAAAAAGTTTGAAATATCATTTTCAGAGGGTAAATTACAGAAATTGTCCATTGGAAAATTTAACGCTCGATTGATGACTGTTTCATCAACTACATACTGTGTGTTTGCCACGGTGAATGAAAAAGATTTAAAATCATCAGCCACAGTAGAGGTTGTGCAAATCAGTCTGAGCAGATCGACATTTAATAACACATTTGATTTAATAGCAGAGCTAACAATCGAATGGTCATTTAAAAATCTAATCCACGGCTTAAATTTTTCCACATCACACTTTTCTGGATAAAAATAACCAACAAGATTATGCGAGATAATTTGGAAATTGAGAACCATTAAAAATTATAATAAAACACACACTTTCAGAATTTTAAGAATAATATTAAGAAAATTTGAATTAAAAAAAAATTAATAATTCGAATTAAATCAATTATATCCGAAAAATTTAGAGAGTAATGTATCTCGTTAATGTTCTTAACTCACAATATAGGATCTGCAAACTCACAAGACACAATATTAATTAAATAAAAACACCCAAAAACAAACAAACACAAACTGATTTTGAAGGGAACAAAAAAACAAACGAAGTGAAAATAGTTTTTTTTTAAAAAAAAATCGACAGCACTTCCTTACTGTATGTATACACACGAATATGTATATATAACAGTAAAGTGTGCTGAGTAAAAACTCGAGCAAGAAGACAAAAATGGCGGTTTGTGTTTGATCGAATAGAGAGAGAGAGAGAAACAAGAGAAAAAACTGTAGGAATTGAAAAAAAATGAACTGATTATAATTACAAAACAAAGAAAGACAATAAGTAGGACAACTGGTATGACAATCGAGGAAAGTCATACCGATTGTCTTCCCGATTGTCATACCAGGCAAATGGAAATAAAAAATAAATACTAAAAATATAACTGGTATGACAATCTGATAGTCATACTGATTGTCATACCAGTATAAAATACATGGATTAAAATAGAATAAACTAGAAAGACAATCGATAGTCATACCGATTGTCATTCTAGTATAAAAAAAATAAAAACAAATATATCTGATATAAATTTTATTACTGGCAAGACTATTGATAGTCATGCCGATTGTCTTGCCAGTATAAAATTAAACTGAAAAATAAAATTAAACACATATATATACTGAAATGACTTTCAGCAAGACAATTTCAATTGTCTTGCCGATTGTCATTGCAGTAAAAAACAATTATAAACTGAATTTATATATACACAGAAAAAATAATATTTCATAAGTAATTATATTTTATTCTAAAAATAGATTTCTGTTGAATTTTAGCAAATAAAATTCATAAAAAAATATTTTTAGAGAAAATAAAATATTCTGAGATATTAAAATTAACAAGTAGAATAAACAAAAAAATAGATAATAAAACTTACATAGAAATAAGCAAGAATTATGGAAAATATGATAAAATAAATTTGCAAATGAATTTTTCATTTATGAAAAATTCATTTGTAAATTCATTCAAGAACAGATTTCAGATATTAACAAGTTTAATCACTAAATCTATTCAACATACCCAATTTACCAACTAATCTGGTAAATGTGGATTCATCAAGAGGTTTAGTGAAAATATCTGCTATTTGTTCTTCTGTTGGAACAAAAAATAGTTCAACAGTACCATTCATGACGTGCTCTCTAATAAAATGATACCTGATGTCAATGTGCTTGGTCCTTGTATGCTGCACAGGGTTGTTGGTTATGGCTATTGCACTTGTATTGTCACATAGAATAGGTATTTTATTCAATACAGAGCCATAGTCCCGTAGCTGATTCCTAATCCACAAGATCTGAGCACAGCAGCTTCCATCAGCAATATATTCAGCCTCGGCCGTTGAATTGGAAACTGGATCACCAATAATCAACTCAAAAGGATGAGCTTTATTCCAGACAGTCTGTCTTGGAAGATCTGATCTTGATGATTCGCCTTGAAATTCATTAGGATGTTGTGTCCTACTAGTTGATCCTTCAGCATCTCCCCCTGAGTTGTTGTCAGGTTGACTTGATGATTCTTCGTCAGTAGCAGTGGTATCTCCATTTTTGCCAATATTTCCATCACCATAATTTTGAGTATCATCACGATTAACAGGTTCTTCACCAGCAACAACCTCAGGTTCTTGATCATGTTCTGATTCTGAATCTGACATATCATCAAACTTCAGTTTCTCAGAAGGATCTTCAGTTTGGATACTAGGGAGTTTAGTGTCATCAAATGTAACATTGACACTTTCAATTACTTTGTGCTGATCAATGATATACACCCTGTATGATCTTCTTCCATATCCAACAAAAATACCCTCATATGCCTTTGCCTCGAATTTACCACAATGATCATCTCCATCCTTGAGCACGAAGCATCTGGCACCAAATACATGAAAGTATTTGATAGAAGGTTTCTGTTCATTCATTATCTCATAAGGAGTCTTCATGAAGTCTTTGTTGATTAGAGTTTGATTCTGAGTATAACATGCAGTATTGACAGCTTCAGCCCAAAAGTACATTGGAAGACCTGATTCACTTAACATCGTTCTTGCAGCTTCAATCAATGTACGATTCTTCCTTTCCACCACTCCATTTTGCTGAGGGGTTCTAGGAGCTGAAAATTGTCTGGTAATCCCTTTGTCTGTACAGAATCCATTGAGAAGTGAATTCTTGAATTCTGTTCCATTATCTGACCTTATAGCTCTAACAGGGACATTAGAATCTAACTCGATCAACTTGATATGATCAATCACAACTTGTGGTGTTTCATCCTTAGAGTGAAGGAATAAAACCCACGTATACTTGGAATAGTCATCAACTATCACAAGACAGTAACACTTCTTTGACATCGAAAGAACATTAACTGGTCCAAATAAATTCATGTGCAATAATTGCAGAACACCAGTTATGGAGGATGTGTCAGTGCCTTTGTGACTTGCTTTCTTTGACTTTCCTTTCTGGCAAGCCTCATACAGTCCTTCTGGGGAGAATTCCAGCTGAGGCAGACCTCTGACCAATTCTCTTTTGACAAGAGAATTCATTATTTTGAAATTGAGATGGGAAAGTCTCTTGTGCCATAGCCAACTCTCATCTGACGATGCCTTTGAATAGAAACAATTGACTTCAGGATTGCTTCTAGAGTTCATGTCAGCTACGAACATATTTCCTTTCCGGATTCCCATTAAAGAGGGTTTTTCACTTTTCTTGTGCAGAATCTGACACTTCAGCTTGTCGAATAAAACATTGTAGCCATTGTCACGGAACTGACTAATACTAAGCAGGTTGTGTTCAAGTCCTTGTGCAACATACATATTTTCAATGATAACATTACCAGCTAGCAAACAACCATATCCCTCAGTTAGACCTTTGCTGTTATCTCCAAAGGTAACCACTGTGCCAGCTTTCTCAACCACATTTGATAGCAGGGCTCTATCTCCGGTCATATGTCTTGACGATCCGCTGTCAAGAATCCACACTACCAGTTGCACATGTTTAATGCCCTGCAATACAAATGGATTAGACCTTCTTCGGAATCCAAGCTTGGTTAGGTCCGGCATACTTGTAAAATTGGCCTTTATCAGGCAAAACAACATTCTTAACCTTTATGTTCTCAACTTTCTCAACGACTGGACATTTGACCTTGTAAACAACCTTGACAAATTTCTGTTTAGGCTTAGGCACAAATGTCTCCTTTCTAGCTTTTGGAGGACTATCAGTCTTAGATCTATTATGCTTCTTATTATTCACATGCTGACGATGAGTAGTCTTATCATTAGAAACATGCTTACCATTAAAATAAACATACATCAAATTAAAAGCACAAGACATACAATCAAGAACACCACATGCTTTATGAGAGGGATTAACAACAGGCAACTTATGCATGGTAGACATGGCATTTTTGTTATCCAACTTATGTATGTCTGAGTTAGTCTTAGTTGCTTTCACAACTTTGACTGGAACCTTTGACACACTTGACTTGGAAACAACTTTCTCATTAGCAAGATCTTCAGCACGGATTTCTTCTTGAATAATAAATGAGGTCTCATCAAATGGTTCAGCAATTGATTTTTTATAGAGGGGTTCATCAACACCCTTAAGCACATGTGGTACTTCCCTACCTTTAGCACAGACATGAGGAGAGGAGTTTATGCCTAATTCTCCAATAGCAACATTATAATCATAACCTACTCCAGATGTTTGATTAATAGCTTGCTTATTGTAGAACTCTTTAACCTTAGAGCAAGAATTAAAGTAAGCTTTGAACTTAGTCTCAAGACCGGTGATCTTGTCTTTGAGAATAGTTTCGAGTTGTCTATAACAATCAACTCTATTCTCTAGAAAAGATACCTGTTCTTTTAATTTATCTTGATTAATGTGCACAAGTCTTAATTCATTGACCTCTTTCTCAAGGTCTTTGATTTCTTGAGTTAACATTTCATTATCATGACGAGCACAATCTAAGGAGCCTCCTAGATGATAAACTAATTCAGCATCAGTAAATTTTACCTCTTTTCTTGACAATGAGGTGTTTGCATCACTAGCCATGAGAACAAGATTCCCAACTTCTTCATCTTCACTGTCAGTATCATCTCAGCTTCTTCCCTTTGCCAGGTAAGCCCTTTCAGATTTACTCTTCTGATTAGAATCATAAGAGTTCTTCCTAACTTGTTTTGGCTTCCTGCATTCTGTGGCAAAGTGTCCCAACTCATTGCAGTTAAAGCATTGAATGGTGCTTCGATCAATCATCCTTGTTTTGTACCCACCACTACTGGTGTTAGAGGATGAAGATCCACCTTTCTGGAATCTGTTGTAGTTGGACTTGTACTTGAACTTGGGATTCCTCTTGAATCTGACATTGGAGAATCTCTTGACAATCAGGGCCATTGACTCATCTTCCAATTGCTACAGTTCTTCTAAGGAATAAAAATCATCTCCTGATTGATTTGTAGTAGGAGGATCAAATTCTGCTACTATCATATTTTCTTCAGCCTTGGAAGATTGTACCATTCTCTCTGACAGTTGAGATTGTTGTTGTTGTTGTGGTTGTTATTTTTGTTCTTCAGCTACTAGAGCAGTAGACGTACTGACCACTCTTCCTTTCCCGTAGACTTCCTTCTGCTGAATCTGCTCCAACTCATAGGTTTTTAACACACCATAGAGCCTTTCCAAAGAAATCTCACTCAGATCTCTTGCTTCTCTTATGGCAGTGATTCTATGTTCGAGATGAGTTGGCAGTGTTAAAAGGAACTTTTTGTTGACCTCCCTGATTGAATAGTTTTTACCATTTATGTTCAGGTTGTTGATCAATGCATTGTACCTCTCAAACACTTCAGTGATTCCTTCTCCTGGATTGGATTTAAAGTATTCATACTCAGAGGTTAGGATCTCTAACTTGTTCTCCCTAACTTCCTATTTGCCTTCATTAATCACCTCAATAGTTTCCCAAATATGTTTGGAATCTTTACAGTTCATCACATGTCTATTCATCAAGGAATCAAGGGAATCAACTAAAATTAATTGAAGGCTAGCATCCAGGGAGGCTTCTTCTTTTTCACCAGGAGAAAAATCCTCAGGATTCTTTACATAAGTTCTAACTTTGGTAATCACAACATCATTTTCTATTACCTCTGTTTCAATAACCATCGGAATTTTTGGACCCTTCTTTAACACTTCCAGATATTTGGGATTTGCAACTTATAAAAACAATAGCATCTTCTTCTTCCACATAACATAATTTTCTTTATCGAATAGTGGAATTTTAACGGTTCCAACTTTTTGTGTAGTCATTATGAATTTTTGAGTAAATAAAAATTCAAGGAGTGGAAGAATCACAAAAGTCTAGGATCTTGATTTGTTCATTAATCAAAAGGCTCTGATACCAATTGTTAGGTCTCAATATGTTTGTAGAAGGGGGGTTGAATACAAACTATACCGTTTAATCGAATAAAATGCGGAATAAAAAAGTGAAACAAAATTCAAGTTAAATAAAACTATTATTAAATTTGAAAGGTGTTACAACAACGGTATCGTTTACAAGGGATTAATCTCAAATAAATTATTCCAAATCTAGAATAAATTCGACATGAACTTTTTCTATTTTTGAAATAAAAAAGATCAAATGCTAAAAGCAATTTGAGATTAAGTTCTAGGGATTTTGATCCGCTAGATAGTTACACAAGAACAAGAAAAGGATTTCTAGTGGTTTAGATTTAACAATAAATACTAGAAATTAATGTCCTAAGAATTTGCAATAAGTTCTCTGTTGTTCTGTGTTCTTCAGTTTCTTTTGATATTCAATGATGTGTTCAGTTGAAAATCAGCTTCAGTTCTTTTATATTAAATCAATCCTTGATTTAACTGGCAAGACAATCCTTTTAGCTTAGCAAGACAATCCTTTTAACTGGTAGAACTTTCGGTAGGACAATCGATTGAACTGGTAGAACTTTCGGCAAGACAATCTAAATGAACTGGCATGACTTTCGGTACGACTATTGATTGTCATACCGATTGTCATACTAATACAAAAGATTGACTTGCTGAATTAATTTTGAATTTAAATTCAAAATCAATTCTGAAAAACCATAATATTAATTCAGAATTAATTAATCAACTAATCCAATTAATCAATAAATTAATCTTTGCAGATATAATTTATTTTCTTAATTAAATTATACGACTTAATTAATAAATAGAGAATTAATACTATTCTTGAACAACAACCACTCTTCTGACAATCTTCTGAAAATCATGAATCCATTTCACCACTTCAATGTTGACACTCGATGTACTGTCTGGTTCATGAATGACTAACTTCTGTGATGTTTCTTCATGTCTTGATTTTCTTCAGATTAAATCCCTATAATTAATTGATACCCTGACGAGATCTCTGTCACTTGATTAAATCCACAATATTGATTTATATCACTGAGGCTTGATCAATTTCTTGAACTTCTTCCAGTGAAGTAATTTCTAAAGCTGTAGATGAACATTGATACTGAATCCTTTGACAGATGTTACTTGGAGAGATCTCTTTGACTGTGGATCTACTATTTACTTATTACATCCTTATTTGAGTTGAGTTAAATCCTCGAATAAACAAATAGGCTATGACATATGCCTTTCAGTTTCGTATGACTTGAGCATGACTGTTAGTCGCTAAATACGCGCTGATATTACACGCAAGTCCACGAGTTCGCAAGTAGTATAGAATCTTTTCTAGTTCATTCCCACAAAGACTGTATTGGTTAACTAATTAATTCATGCACCTAAGCAACGATATATGGTTATTATTCAATGCTAATACGATAACAATTTGAGGTTGTTTATAAATAAGAATTAAACTAATAATTATAACTATGAGAATAAGATTGATTTAATTAATATATATGATAGACATGGGATTCTAACTTCATTAAATTCTTCATTCAATAGTCTTATTGTTCTTAACCTTAGCATGCAATGGTGATGACACTAATCAGACAACACGAAACTGATAAACGCCAACTTTCGTTGCACGAGTACCATACTACCAGACATCCACAAAAGAGATAAAAGCTGAATAGACACCAATTATATTGAGACCCTATATGTCTATAGAATTTGACAAAATAACGGTTTAAGCACAAGTTATCTATCTTGATTACACAGGGCAAGTAAGATGGTTAAAATTACCTACGAATCATGCATAACAAATACATGAACCTATGCTAGCATGGCAAGTTCTAAATCCTTAAATTCACTTTCGCTTCATTAAGAATTAACACACTATCTTACAAGTTCGCGACGCTCATAAGAGGAATACGCACAACCAATACTAGGATATCATACAATCACCACATACTAATGCATCAAACAATTTAACTAAAGAAATCCATAAATAAATCCGCTAGAACCCCACGATAACGATTAGCCCCTAATCGGACTCATCATCAACGTGGGTTTCGATGAAAACATGATATAACAAACGTAGTCTTTATAATGAAAAATTAAAACCAAGTACAGACAAAAGTATAGGTTCAACAAACAAGAAACGAGCATCCAAGATTACAACTCAAAATAAAGATTCAAAAGAGTAAACTAGATCGTCTTCGCCTTTGTTGATTTGTGTTATAGGTCTCTTGCCGTCTTCTCCTTGCGCTCTGGCTTGATATCTTGATATGTCTTGATTATCCTCCAAAAACGACCTAAGTTATGATTAGATAGCAGTCCACGCATCCCAGGAGTCCAGCAATTTGAATTATAAAAGAATCAGGATTTTAATATCCCGACCCAGCGCGGCCGCGCGCTTCACCAGCGCAGGCACACTGACTTTCTGTCCTCCCGGCGAGGCCACGCGTAACACCAGCGCGGGCGCGCCTGCCTTCTGCAAAAAATCTTTATTTATTCTTCTTTATTCCTTGCAGCTTCGAGCCAGTCTTTTAAGCTTTTATTCCAACACATCCTAAACACCATATTAGCATCAAAACAATGCTAATTCACCCGATTCACGAAGTAAAGCCTGAAATGCAAACACACTTGAAAACACGTTAAAACACAAATAACTTGAGTATAAATACACCAACTCAAAGCTTATTAGAGCATAGAGAAGCGTCATAAATGCCACTTAACAATGACGAGCAAATACCAATCTAATCCATGTGAGGGTCACTGGACAACTGTCAAGAATATTCTTAAGTACTTAAAGAGGACTAAAGATTCATTCTTGGTGTATAGAGGAGATGAGAAGCTGGTTGTAAAGGGTTATATTGATGCTAGCTTCCAGAAAGACAAAGACAATTCAGTATCTCAGTCAGGTTTTGTGTTTTGTCTTAATGGAGGTGCTGTAAGCTGGAAGAGTTCAAAACAAGAGATAATAGCTGATTCTATAATGGAAGCTGAGTATATTGTTGCCAGTGAAGCAACCAAGGAGGCTATTTGGATGCGGAAATTCATAACGGGACTTGGTGTGGTTCCATCGATCACGTATCCAGTTGAACTTTACTGTGATAATAATGGAGCCATCACGCAGGCTAAAGAACCAAGGTCCCATTCCCTAGAAAAATATATACTTAGGAGATATCACCTTCTTCGAGAGATTAACGAAAGAGGAGATATACATATATGCAAAATGCATACTGATGATAATGTTACAGACCCACTGACTAAGGCTTTATCGCAACAAAAGCACGAAGTTCATACAAGTTCCATGGGTATTAGATACATGGGTGATTGGCTCTAGTGCAAGTGGGAGATTGTTAGTGTGTGCGCCCTAGAGACAACATTATTATATTTATGTTATGAGACATTTGGATTATTAATTATGATTTTATAGATTATTCTTTAGTAATTTATTATATTTTTATTTCCTGCGATTAAATGTTAGATTAATAAATGTCCTTGGAATATGATATATAAATCTATATCTCTAAGTACGTGACTTAGGAATGAGATTATAAGAATATTATTGATATTCCTAACGGTCCCTAGTCAAGTATTATTGTTAAGGGACGATAATAAATACATTGAGACTAGTGTGTTTGTTGACTGATGATCACATTTCATTGATCATAGGTATGGTTATACTAAAGTCAAAACACATGCACATGTATTACATACATGGTGCTGGATTGACCCGTTGTGAGATACTATATGTTTAGAGTGTCATAAGTTAATTTCACAGTGATAATGATGTATTGGTCCTTAGACCTGAAGTCATTATATTTCTATACGATAATTAATATACTTTGATACAATTGAAAGTTATCCTTGATCAGGTAATAATAATAGTAGACATTGGGTATATTATGAATCGTAGGAGAAATATGAATGATCTAGATGAGATTTAGCCCTCATATATTAAGGAGTGATATTAATGGCCTCTTAATTGAGTAAGACTATAAAATGCATGGTCGTGCTCAAATACTGATTTGTTTAATACTTACTCATTGATCAAGGAAACAAGAATTAAACGTTAACAGAGGATGACACAATGCATGCCTCGAGTTTGATCTATAATATAAGGCTAATGGGATTATATTAAATTGTACATTATTCACGAAAGGTTTAATTGAATCACCAATTATTATTATTACTTGGGTAGCAATAATGTATTACTAGATGCCACTCATTGCTTATAATTTTATTATTATAAAATAAAATTATTGCCAACGTAATAATAACCTAAAAGGTCACACACAAAGAACGTTTAAAATGGAGTGTTATTTAAATTATGAATTTAAATATTTTATTATTATTATTTCAAATTTAATTATTAAATTAATTAAGTGAGACTTGATTAATTATATTAGAATTCGAATTTAATAGTAATAAATAAAATCCAAAATCAGAATTGGTTGTTTTCAGAAGCCCATTAGGTTTAGCGTTAGGCCTTGATCTTCTATCCCCTATATAAACATTAAGATGTATATTTTTAGGGTTATTAGTCACATTACGTTTTTGAGAAACAACCCTAGCTGATGAGGATCAAGGAATGAATATGTTAATTTGGATTTGGTTATGTGTACTTGTGGTGATGCTCAATTGGAGAGGATGCAAAGATGAGTTATGAAGCTTACTTGGACAACAAGGAATAAAGGAGTGGTGCATGAAGTTGGACAAGTAGCTGATTATTATATAATTATTAATTCGAATTTTGCTTGCAAGTTTTTACCTTTCACTTGAATGGGTTTTTCTTATTTTAAGCACTTAGGATTTTATTTTCCTATTTGGATTTGGTTTTTGTCTTTTTTCTATTCAGATTTGGTTTTTAAATTTGTTTCTCGGAAGGATTCAGATATTGGATAATTCAAGCTGATATTGAATTTCTCTTGGAATCCTATTGGGTTTGGGTTATTTTCTAAGCCTATAAATACCCTTCTCATGTAATCTTTTAAGAGAAACAATGGATGATATAAAACTTTTGTTTTGAGATAAACTATGAGTAATTTTTCTTTCCTCTAAACTTTAATTACTGGATTTTTTTGAAGGTTAGATTCGAATTACTTAGTTTCTGGATTGTTCTAAGCAATTTGAGATTCAAAGTTCACGTTTCTGGATTGATCGTGTTCTTTTGAAATATCCTCTTCTTCTCTTATCCCTTTTTTTTCTTATTTTTTGTTTCTTTGTGGAGAGATCCACATCAATTTGGTATCAAGAGCCAAGGTTTTTTCTCCAATTTCTTAATTGTTGGGAGATCTAGGTTTCAAAAAAAAAAAAATTACTATTCGCGAGTACTGTTCACGGGGGTTACTGCTCACAAAATTACTGTTCATCGGCACTGTTCACGGGAGTACTGTTCATGGGCACTATTCATCGGCACTGTTCACGGGCACTGTTCACCAAATTTTTTTTCCAGATTTTTCTTATGGCTACGGATGAATTGTTCAGAAAATTACTTGGAAAATTGGATGAGATTGATAAACGTACTCAAAATCTTGTTAATTCAACAGAATCGAGGTTTGATGCATAGGATAAAATTTTAATTAAGGTGAAAGATAGTGATGAAGTCTATGATCCTGGTATAGAGCTTGGTTACTTTACAGGTTTGGGTAGCATAGATGATTTTGTTGAATGGGTTACACAAGTCGACAAGATTTCTGCTTATACAGGTTGGACTGAGATGAGAATATTCAAGATTGCAGCGCTTAAACTTACAAAGAAAGCAGGCTTGTGGTTTGATAATCTAAACATAAAAAGAGTTAAATCTGGAAAAGAAAAGATTATGACTTGGACATCTCTGAAGAAGAAACTTCGTGCAAAATATATTCCTTTGCATTATAAATTCGAATGTATAATGAAGATGACATCCCTCTCTCAAGGTACTATGAGTGTTTCTGAGTATACTTCTGAATTTTATAGATTGCGCCTTATTTGTGACTTGGAGGAGACAGAAACAATGAAAATTGGAAGATTTATTCGTGGACTGAACTTGCCTATTTATCGAAAAGTTAAATCAAGTCCATATATCTCGTTTAATGATGTATGCAATCTTGCTTTGGAATTTGAATCTTTTCAAAAAGATGAGAAATTGAAGTCTTTCCTTCACGAGTTCACTCTTTCAGAAGAAACTAAAGAAGAAGACCGTGTCGGTGTGGAGAATGTTGTGGATCTTGTTGTTGATCACAAGATCTTACGTGTGCCGACTACATCAAGTTTCGATGAAAAGGATGAACCAGTTAGAAAAGAAGCTATGATAGAGAAGCCTGAAAAAAGAAAGTCAGTTGTTGAGAAAGTTTTGGTTGTTGAAAAAAATCAGATAGATGCATCTCCTAAATTTGTGTTTGACGACATTGTTGAAAGAGAAGAGATACTAAAGGAGAAGTTCGAAACTAAAGAGGTTGTGTACAAGGAAAACAACATCATCCTAGTGGAACACAATGATTTTCTGGGGGTAGAGAACTTGTTGAATGCACCTATCTCATCAAACTATCTTATTCTTTCGAGTTTACTTCCAAAGATATTGCTGATGGAATTGAAATTTAAGGCTTTCAAGTTCTACGAGAAATCACCTCGTTGTGTGCTTATTCTTAAATACTTTAGAACTCGAGGACGAGTTTTCTTCAAAGGAGAGGAGAATGATGAGGATCAATGAATGAATATGTTAATTTGGATTTGGTTATGTGTACTTGTGGTGATGCTCAATTGGAGAGGATGCAAAGATGAGTTATGAAGTTTACTTGGACAACAAGGAATAAAGGAGTGGTGCATGAAGTTGGACAAGTAGCTGATTATTATATAATTATTAATTCAAATTTTGCTTGCAAGTTTTTACCTTTCACTTGAAAGGGTTTTTCTTGTTTTAAGCACTTAGGATTTTATTTTCCTATTTGGATTTGGTTTTTGTCTTTTTTCTATTCGGATTTGGTTTTTAAATTTGTTTCCCGGAAGGATTCAGATATTGGATAATTCAAGCTGATATTGAATTTCTCTTGGAATCCTATTGGGTTTGGGTTATTGTCTAAGCCTATAAATACCTTTCTCATGTAATCTTTTAAGAGAGACAATGGATGATATAAAACTTTTGTTTTGAGATAAACTATGAGTAGTTTTTCTTTCCTCTAAACTTCAATTACTGGATTGTTTTGAAGGTTAGATTCGAATTACTTAGTTTCTGGATTGTTCTAAGCAATTTGAGATTCAAAGTTCACGTTTCTGGATTGATCGTGTTCTTTTGAAATATCCTCTTCTTCTCGTATCCCTTTTCTTTCTTTCTTATTTTTTGTTTCCCAAACCCAATAGAATTCCAAGAGAAATTCAATATCAACTTGAATTATCCAATATCTAAATCCTTCCGGGAAACAAATTTAAAAACCAAATCCGAATAGAAAAAAGACAAAAACCAAATCCAAATAGGAAAATAAAATCCTAAGTGCTTAAAACAAGAAAAACCCTTTCAAGTGAAAGGTAAAAACTTGCAAGCAAAATTCGAATTAATAATTATATAATAATCAGCTACTTGTCCAACTTCATTCACCACTCCTTTATTCCTTGTTGTCCAAGTAAGCTTCATAACCCATCTTTGCATCCTCTCCAATTGAGCATAACCACGAGTACACATAACCAAATCCAAATTAACATATTCATTCCTTGATCCTCATCACTAGCAGTTCTATATTTGAGAGAGGCTAGAGAGAGAGAGAGAGAGAGAGAGAGGAGGAGGATGAGGCAACCAAATCGGCTAGTACCGGCTCCGGTGATCGTTGGACGATCAGAGGTTCGTGTGGATACCTTGGAGAGCAGATCTTCACAAGGAAGGCTGTTGTGGTTCATCAAGATCAGAACTTCCATTACAATAAGAAGGAAAGCTTTATTTAAGGTAAACATCTAATCTCCGAATTAAATGTCTTGTTTCAGATGGATCCTGCATTTGGGGGTTAATTTTTGTAAGTCATAATATAGTTAAGGGAGTTGAACCATGGCTATTCAAAATAGCTTTGAAGGAAAAAAGGGGCATAAATTTTCAAAAATCTATTGTTGCTTCCGCGTATAATATTCGCAGAAAAATTACCCATTCCGCGGAAGCAACAATTAGTATTTTGGAAATGTGCCATTTATAATGGCACATTCCCACCTGTTTCACAAGATACCAACCAAGCTATAATATCATACCAACATGTCAAAATTGTGAGCCATAGCAAGCTCCAGATGCTGGTCAAATCAGATCCACTCATCTATTTCTGCAAACCATACAGCCCACCAATCATAGGGATTGAAAGGAATCATAGGCTACCTATACTCCGTCATGGGTACCGGTGACTATGAGATAGTCTGTCTCAGTGCAAACTGTTTCACCACCCTATCAGAATGCTGGTACTCAACTATATCATAATAAGTATTGGAACCCTAGCAAGTCCAAATAAATGAGCCTCCCAATCCTCTGCTGATATATCATGATCCCCATCCGAATCCTCCTCAACCTCGTAAAAGTGGGCATATGGAGTCCATGACATAATATCACTTGCAACTCCATCAAACTCGCTTCCGTAATGTGGGAAACTATGATGAGGAGCCAATTTACTATCACGCCTACCGGTACCCCGTTTCCTCTTACCCGCAATAACAATGCTCTCTCCAATAACATTCGCATTTATAATATCATCCGGAGCATCCTTATCCTTCCCCCTCCCCTTCCCCTTCCCTCTCTTTTCCCATCACCTTACCCTTACCCTTACCCTTCATCACCTCCTTCACATTTTCCCCCTTCACCTCCTTCAAATCCTTCACATTCTTCCCATTCTTCCTCTTAGGCCCAACCTCAACCTCCTCATCCTCCTCATCAACTGTCTGCTCAACTGGCTTCGCGCAAAACTCAGCAACTGGATATGAATCCATGGTAGGATCAGAAATAGGTCTCCCAATCAAGAACCACTCATATGACCACTGAAAGAAATATGTCCTAAGTCCAATCATGTATTAGGATTTAGGAATAACTTCCTGTGTAATCTGTTTTGATTTCATTGATATTAATAAAAGACTTGTTTTGTTTTTATTACGGGCTCTATCTATTTAAGTGTTTAAATAAGATATACCATAGTTTAGAGTAAAGCTTTTTATGGATTATGATGAGATCATAATAGTGAGACCTAAAAGATGATAACTCTAAACTTAAATAGTTCATGGTCGTAGGATTACTAACTGGTAATTAATAATCCGCAGAGATCGGTACATACTATGCTTGCTTCATTATGAAGGATGTCTGTTCTCATAGACATTTGTGTGGTGACACTATAGCTAGTATGTAGGTGCTTATTATGGAATAAGTTCACTGAACATGACTCGCACAGCTGAACAACTGATGGAGTTCACTCACGTGTTAGCAGTTGTTCACATAGTGATAGTTGTACAAGTATCCTTAGACTTGAGGTCATCATAGTCATCTTGTGTATACTGAACTATGCTTTGGTTTAGTTCTTAGTCTCCAGGGACAATTATTAGGGCTCTACTGGGTATATGAATTTGTACACGAAGATAGTGTACGATCAATAAAGGATCTACCCCTTCCAGTGAAGGAAGCGAATGTTCAAGGCTGATCCACTTATGCTAGTTCAGGAATCTCTGGCCAGAGTGAATGAAATTAGAAAGGAGTTTCTAATTTGCATAGAACTAAGCATAGTAAATGGTAAGCAAGTGATTGAATTAGATAGGCTTGACACGAGATCCATGCCTTGTATTTAATCGGGATATTGTAGGGTAGAAGGAGTTTATTGTACGGTAACTATTCACTGAATAGGTTCTTGGTATTCTAAGCAGTGAATTCATATTATCCGGATAGTCGCGATATGCTGAGAAGTATCCCTCACGATGTAGAATAAATGTGATTAATTAATTAATCATATTTAATAAATTAGAGAATTTATATAAATAATGATAAAATAGTTTTATTATTATTTATTTCTACTACCGGCTTATATTGAACCTACAGGGTCACACCATAAAAAGAGAATGATTTAATGGTGGAGGAATTAATTAATAATGGCTGATAATTATTTATTTATGAAATAAATAATTAATTGGCAAATTTAATAATTGATTAAATGAGATTTAATTGATTATAAATTAATTAAGAAAAGTTCTTAATATTATTAATTAAAGGATTTAATTTTTGGAAATTAAATCAAGAGAGAGAATTATTTCTAAAGTGTTTAGAAAAATGATTAATAATTAAAAGGTGTTTTAATTATTAATGAGAATAATAATTGGGATAATAATAATAATATTATTTATGGGAAAATTTCAGCTGAAAATTTTGCCTATAAATATACTATTATAGACCCTATTTTCATTCGAACCCAAAAACCCAAAAGTTTTATAAAACCCAATTCTCTTCACCTCCTCCTCCTCCTTAACGTCGTTTTCTTGGTGGATACCGGTGGAGTGCTTCACGTTTGAGGAGCAGCTGCTAAGGATCTCCGATCGTTGCTCTTGAATCGCATATTAAAGGTTAGTAATCGATTCCTATGTTTTTACCACGATTTATATGCTTTTATTTGGATTTTATATGTGTAAAAGTGTTTTACCATGCCTCCGTTGCGATTAAAATCCAACAATGGTATTAGAGCATAGGTTGTATGTATATAGATCTGTGGTAAAAAATTTCAGAATTTTATGTGCTTGTATGAATTAATTATGATTTTTACAAGTTATATCATGGATTAATTTTGTCTGATGAGAAATCATTTCTCAGAATGATTTTGAATGTTGATCTGGGTTCTACAAGTGTTGTAGATCGTCTGAGTATTTTTTTCATAATTTTATGATGTATAGATTTTTTATTATGAATTTTTGAAGTTCTTGTAATTAAATTCGTAATTAAATAAGTATATATCTGTATATTAAGTTGTATATATATATATATATATATATATATATATATATATATATATCTGCAATATATCTGTTTGTATTGCTGTTTGTCTGCTGTTATTATCTGTGATGCACGGAAGAAGACAGAGAAGGACGACTGCGCGACGATCGAGAACAGTTGTCGGCTGCTGCAAAAGGAAAAAAAAAAGGGTGTCGCGCATTCCGGGAATGCGTTACACCCTGTGGCGCATTCACGGAATGCGTTACACCTTTTAATGGCTTAAAAGGGTTGTAACGCATCACCAGAATGCGTTACAGGGCTTGTAACGCGTTCCTGTAATGCGTTACAACCCGACTGTTTACATTAAAATTTGATTTCTGGGAGTTTCGTAACTCCGTTTTAGGCGTGCAATATACCGTTGGATTCGTTTTTCCGAGACGGATCTAATGGAGTGATCAATTTTAGTTTATATAAAAATTTTGAACTGTTTATATTTCCGAAAGTGTTTTAAAGCTGTTTTTAACTGTTTTAACTGCTTTTAAATGCTTCATGTGATACATAGAGATGTATAATGCTTAGACCAATATGTTAGATGATGTAACATGCCTACCTTGATGTTTATTCATGTTTATATATGTGATATATGCTTAGTTTATCATGCGATGATAGAGTTAGGTGAACTTAAATAAACATAAGGCGTTTGTTTGACAACCTAGTATAGTGAAATTGTTTCATAACCTTAATAACAATATTATGAATACAATCATGAGATTCTTGTATTTGTGAAACACATAATTGAATATGAATTTTCGATATGAGAGAAAGGATGATTCTGTCAACAACAGATTTCGATCTGTAAGAAAGGGTTATTAAGTGACGGCTCTTGACAATGTTCCACCCGATCTGGGAATCATCTGATTATTGATTATTGATTTGAAATATTTAATTTAAAAGGAAGAATCTCTTTATAATATGATTATGATTGTAACGTAATATAATCCCTCTAAAATTAAATAATATCAAGTAGTAATTGGCCAATGATACAACGGGCTTGTGTCGGTCATAGCCTTCCAACATGATAGAAAGTAGTTCTTATTTTTGAATCATTGTCGGTTCGTGCTACAGCCGAGGGCTTTGATTTCGAAATAAGAAATACTTGTCTATTACATAGAGATGTGTACATTGAATAAGAATCTAAAGGTCGGTACGTGCCACAGCCGTGGGCCTTTGGGGACTGATTCAACTGTACGGAATGTTGGGTTAGACTTGACTTAGAATATTGAGTTTGTCATGCCACAACCGAGACTCAATTATTCAAGAGGCTAAAGTTTGATTAGGGAATAACATAAGATGTAATTGACAAGAGTTGTCTGCCTATTGAACGTTACATGGTGGTTCGTGCCACAACCGGGGTTGTGTAATGGAATGTAGGATCCCTATTCCCACTAGCATTATGAATGCTTATTTTTCACGTAGGGGGTTGAATAAATTAGATAAACTAGTTGGAGCCACTTATGAATAAAGACCCGATTCATATAGTGTTTTGAAATGAAATCGAATATTTGCTAAGTGTTGTTATGTGTTTATCATTTACAGATTTACTTTGTACGTTATGTCTTCTGCACTATCACTCAGGAGCATACTGGATGCTCACAAGTTGACTGGTCCTTATTATGCTGACTGGATTCGAAACTTGAGAATTGTTCTCAGGATTGAGAAGCTGGAATACGTGATTGACTCACCTAAGCCTACTGAACCTGCTAGCGATGCGCATAATGATGAACATGTTGTGTATCGTAAGTGGATAGATGATGCAAATGTTGCTCAATGCATCATGCTAGCTTCCATGAACATTGAGCTACAGAAGCAACATGAGCATATGGATGCTCACACTATCCTCATGCATCTACAAGAGTTGTATGATGTGGCGGGGAGGACAGCTCGATACGAGATATCGAAGGAGTTGTTCGGTTGTAGGATGTCTGAGGGATCATCTGTGAATGACCATGTACTTAAGATGATCAATTTGATTGAACGTCCTGGACAACTTGGTTTTGCCATGGATGGGGAGCTGAGCCAAGACTTGGTCTTGCAATCGCTTCCGAGTTCGTTCTCGCAGTTTGTTGTGAACTTTCACATGAATAAGTTGGATGTCAGCCTGCCTGAACTCCACAACATGTTGAAGACTGCGGAATCGAATTTTCCCCCTAAGAAGAGTTCTGTTCTTCTAATTGGTGAAGGTTCCAATCCTAAGAAAAGGAAGAGGAACTCTTCCAAGAAGAAGAAAGTAGGTGAAGAAAAGCCGGTTCCACCAAAAGCTGAAGACCCCAAGAGCAAAGTTGTTTGCTTTCACTGTAACAAGGTGGGGCACTGGAAGAGGAACTACAAGGTTTACCTTGCAGAATTGAAGAAGAAGAAGGGTAGTGAGACTACCGCTTCTGATTCAGGTATGTTAATGATAGAAGTGAATATGTCATTAAATCAAATTTCTACTTGGGTATTAGATACCGCCTGTGGTTCTCATATCTGCAATTTGTTGCAGGGACTAAGGAGAAGTAGGACTCTTGAGGAAGAGGAGGTGATTCTACTGATGGGAAATGGAGCAAGAGTTACTGCTGAAGATGTAGAATCATTTCATTTACATATGCCTACGGGCAAGACTATTGTTTTAAAAAAGTGTTATTTAGTTCCCTCGATTGTGAGGAATATTATTCCCATGTAAGACTTGGCTGGATTTTCATTTATTATTGAGAATAATGAATGTTCTATTCTTAGAGATAATATTCTTTATGGACGTGGTACTTTAAATAATGGTCTGTATAAATGTGACATAATTTACTTCAGATTGAACAAACTAATAAAAGAAAATGGATGATGAAAATCTCACTTCATAGTGGCACTGCAGTCTCCATTTAGTAGACATGGAGAGAGGGCTGAAAATTTGCTAGGAATGGTACACACAGATGTATGTGGACCAATGTCTACGCAAGCCATGGGTGGATTTTCATACTTCATTACTTTCATGGATAATAGATCTAGATTCGGATATGTGTTTGATGAAACACAAGTCTGAAGCCTTTGAAAAGTTCAAAGAGTATAAGTATGAAGTGAAGAAACAAACCAAACATAGTATTATAATTCTTCGATTAGATCGAGGTGGTGAATACTTGAATGGAGAGTTTCTGGATTATCTCAAAGTAAATGGTATAGTCTCCCAGTGGACGCCTCCAGATTGGTATCTGAAAGGAGAAATCGAGCTTTGTTAGACATAGTTTGGTCCATGATGAGCTATGCAAATCTTCCAGTATTCCTATGGGGTTATGTATTGGAAACCTCAGCATATTTACTGAATAAGGTGCCTTCCAAATCTGTTCCTCAAACTCCGTATGAGATATGGAAAGAAAGGAAACCGAGTCTTAAACACGTTAAGATTTGGGGATGTCCAGCTTATGTCAAGTAAGTTGACCCAGATAAGCTGGAATATCGATACGTAAAATGTAGTCTTGTGGGATATCCTAAAGAGAATTTAGGGTATTACTTTTACACCGATCATCGGGTGTATGTCTCCAGACATGCTACCTTCTTGGAAAAGGAGTTTATCCTTGAAGGAAACAGTGGGAGCAAAATTGAACTTGATGAAGTTCAAGAAGCACAAACTACTACAGATCGAGTGGAAACACTTGTTCTGACTGAACAACCTTTTGTGGAACAGCCCATTCATAGATCAGGGAGAGTGTCTCGCCAGCCTGAGAGGTAATATGGCCTTGTCATTGAGAATGACAATGAGTTGTCGATCATTGATAATGACGACCCTGTGACCTATAATGAGGCTATGAGTAGTGTTGACTCAGAGATATGGCAAAGTGCCATGAAATCCGGAATGGAATCTATGTATACGGTATACATAAGAATGATTAGAGCAGATGGCCAGGTGGAGACCTTTAAGGCCAGGCTTTTGGCAAAAGGATTCAAACAAAGGCAATGGATTGACTTTGATGAAACCTTTTACCTGTAGCCCTATTAAAATCAGTTCGGATTTTGCTTGCGATTGCTGCTTACTACGACTATGAGATCTGGCATATAGCCAGATGGTTTCTTTCCAAGGGAAATGAAAACCTAGTGTGTAAGCTGCTGCGAACCATATGTGGTTTAAAGCAAGCTTCTCAAAAGATGGAACATTCGTTTTGATGAGACAATCAAAGAGTTTGATTTTATCAAAAACGCAGATGAACCATGCGTCTACAAAAGGGTTAGTGGGAGCGCGGTAACATTTCTTGTATTGTATTGAAATAGAGTTGACACACATAACAACATAGCAGACCCACTCACAAAGCTACTTTCTGAAAGTCACTTTGATCGTCATAAAGACTAGATGAGTATTAGATACCAGAGTGATTGGCTTTAGTACAAGTGGGAGATTGAAAGGAATATGTCCTAAGTCCAATCATGTATGAGGATTTAGGAATAACTTTTATGTATTCTGTTTTGATTTCATTGATATTAATAAAAGACTTGTTTTGTTTTTATTACGGGCTCTATCTATTTAAGTGTTTAAATAGTATATACCATAGTTTAGAGTAAAACTTTTTATGGATTATGATGAGATTATAATAGTGAGACCTAAAAGATGATAACTCTAAACTTAAATAGTTCCTGGTCGTAGGATTACTAACTGGTAATTAATAATCCGCAGAGATCGGTACATACTATGCTTGCTTCATTATGAAGGATGTCTGTTCTCATAGACATTTGTGTGGTGACACTATAGCTAGTATGTAGGTGCTTATTATGGAATAAGTTCACTGAACATGACTCGCACAGCTGAACAACTGATGGAGTTCACTCACGTGTCAGCAGTTGTTCACATATTGATAGTTGTACAAGTATCCTTAGACTTGAGGTCATCATAGTCATCTTGGGTACACTGAACTATGCTTTGGTTTAGTTCTTAGTCTCCAGGGACAATTATTAGGGCTCTACTGGGTATAGGAATTTGTACACGAAGATAGTGTATGATCAATAAAGGATCTACCCCTTCCAGTGAAGTAAGCGAATGTTCAAGGCTGATCCACTTATGCTAGTTCAGGAATCTCTGGCTAGAGTGAATGAAATTAGAAATGAGTTTCTAATTTGCATAGAACTAAGCATAGTAAATGGTAAGCAAGTGATTGAATTAGATAGGCTTGACACGAGATCCATGCCTTGTATTTAATCGGGACATTGTAGGGTAGAAGGAGTTTATTGTACGGTAACTATTCACTGAATAGGTTCTTGGTATTCTAAGCAGTGAATTCATATTATCCGGATAGTCGCGATATGCTGAGAAGTATCCCTCACGATGTAGAATAAATGTGATTAATTAATTAATCATATTTAATAAATTAGAGAATTTATATAAATAATGATAAAATAGTTTTATTATTATTTATTTCTACTACCGGCTTAATATTGAACCTACAGGGTCACACCATAAAAAGAGAATGATTTAATGGTGGAGGAATTAATTAATAATGACTGATAATTATTTATTTATGAAATAAATAATTAATTGGCAAATTTAATAATTGATTAAATGAGATTTAATTGATTATAAATTAATTAAGAAAAGTTCTTAATATTATTAATTAAAGGATTTAATTTTTGGAAATTAAATCAAGAGAGAGAATTATTTCTAAAGTGTTTAGAAAAATGATTAATAATTAAAAGGTGTTTTAATTATTAATGAGAATAATAAATGAGATAATAATAATATTATTTATGGAAAAATTTCAGCTGAAAATTTTGCCTATAAATATACTATTATAGACCCTATTTTCATTCGAATCCAAAAACCCAAAAGGTTTATAAAATCCAATTCTCTCCACCCCCTCCTCCTCCTTAACGTTGTTTTCTTGGTGGATACCGGTGGAGTGCTTCACGTTTGAGGAACAGCTGCTAAGGATCTCCGATCGTTGCTCTTGGATCGCATATTAAAGGTTAGTAATCGATCCCTATATTTTTACCACGATTTATATGCTTTTATTTGGATTTTATATGTGTAAAAGTGTTTTACCATGTCTCCGCTGCGATTAAAATCCAACAACCACAACTACAATAACCATATACAACAAGTAATCATCTTCGCCCCCTTCTGTGCTGCATGCTCCAAACTCCTGTACATATATGTAAGAACTCTAGAACCCCAAGACCATCTACACACAGCCTAAAGTTTGCGCAGATGTCTGATGTACCTGGGGTACACAGAACAGAACCAATAATCACGAGCAAGTATGCCTGTGTGTGAATAATACTCCTTGGATCAGGACCCGGATCAGCCCTTTCATTCCTCCGATACAACCCGGTGTACTTGATGCCTCCTCTAGTGAATGCATCCTCAACATCCGCAATTGTAAGCGGCTCAAACCAATTCTTAGCAAAGAACCCCACATTACTATCAAGACCGTTTCTAACTATCGGTCGGCCAGTAATGGGTAAACCCAAGATATATCCAACATCTTCAAAGGTCACAATCATCTTCCTTATCTCGTGAAGAAGGTGTTGATCTCGGGACGCCACCTCTCCACAAGTGTCGTGACAAGTCTCGCATCATTCTGTAACACCACACCTGGATTGACAAACACGCCAAAACCAATCTTATGTAGTAGCTCTTTCTGAGTATCATACAAAACCCAATCACGCATGTTTCTATTCCCACGGTAACACTCCAAAGGACCTCGCTCACGTCCCCCCCAAACATCCAAACTCACATAATACTCTTTATCAAAGATAAATGTATGATTAACTCAATATTAGATATTTCGAACACACTTCTATTCATATTCATATATAAAAATTGAACAAAAGATTACATTATTCCCCAACTTTGATGAAACAAATTAATCAAACATTAATCAAAATGCTAATCACACACAACTTCTTGAAACCGTCTACAAAGACATGTCCATGTTCTAAATTTTAAAACTTCAATCACACACAAATAAAAACAGAGTCTCTCATTTTAAATAGATTGTGTACACGCAATTGTTTCATTACAGTGACAAATGGGACAAAAAATAGAGGATTAAACAGAGCTTTATTTCGCAACGTTAATCAAACATCTTGTGGCCATAATGCAAATCTGCAAAATTGCAGAAAATTTATATCCATAGCCATTCCAAACGTGTAATCATTATTACATATATGTATCCAATCCCCAATAATTCGAATTCAACAATCAACGAAAAACGCAAAATTTGAAATTCACGAACTTGCGACCACATTGCAAAATCGTAGAAACCATAATAATTCTTTAAAATTCTACCATCATAACCCTCAAACAACATCTATTGCCATTTATAAATACAAAAGCACCCAATTGTAGTATAAACCCTAACGAGAACGCAATTGAATGGTACAAAAAGAAGGATAAACGCACCTTTCTGCAAAATTGTGAACGGAATCGATGAAGAACGGAAGAAAGAACACAATTGTCATGAAATCGCAAACAATTTGTTAAGAAATCGCCTCCAATTCAAATTTATGTTTCAATTTTTAATTCTAACTGCTAGTCGAGTTCAAAACCGGGTTAATACTATTTTCCAGGGGTTCCGCGAAAAATATGCGCGGAAATCATTAAGGGTAAAATAGACTTTCCCCAGTTCCGCGGATATTTTACGCGGATAGGTAGTATAAAAATCACCTTCCGCAGATATTATGTGCAAAACGGTTATTTTTTTAAATCGTTGCCGTTTGATTAAATGTTCCGTAACACACGATTGTCATTTGATTGATATATGAATACATTTAATCTAATAAACACTTTTTATTTGATTGATCATTATTAGTTGATGACTATTATGTTAAAATAAGATCTGAAAGATAGAGCTGATTATGAGTTATTTTGTAAATATATAACCTTTAAATACACATTGAACGTATTATCTCAATACTACACCAAATGAATACACATGATTGTTCCATGCATACATTCATGTAAAACTAATTTAAAATGTTAAAAAAATGAATATATTTTAATATCACATAAATATTACAATCATAATATATTTTAGTTACATTTTAAAATAAAATATAATAAGGAAATTATTAAAAAAACTTGAAAATAATATTTAAATCATTTATCGATTAATGAATAAAATTTTATTTATTAATCGATAAATAAATACTCTCTCTAAATTAATATATATTTTTGGTACAAAGGATATTCATTTATCGAGATTATACTTATGTATTATATATGTAAAATATAATATTTATTTATTAATATTAGTAACCAGTTCGGTTTTTATCAGTTCAATTGAAATATATATTGAAATTGAGTCATTTAAATCGATTCGGTTTTTTCATTTTCAATTTCAGATTAATTTTTCTTAATTCAGTTTTCTTCGATTTCGATTTCGATTCCATCTCCATTTAAATCCATTTTTTGCTCGGCCTCCTCGTGACGTGACAATGCAAGGGGCGTGCGCCGCGTACCCCGGAAATCATACAACCCAAATAAAATAAAAAAGCAACACAAACAACAAAAATAACAAAAAAAAAAGAAGAAAGAAAGAAATGAGCAGCGGGAGCAGAGTATTATTCTGCAAATCTCTATTATCTTCACTCCCCTCTTCATTCCCCTCTGTTTACAGATTCAACTCCTTCACTTCCACCGCCACGTCAGCTTCTAGGGTTTTCAAAATGTCCGCTGACTCATCATCCTCGTCTTCCACGTCATCTCCCTCCCCTTCCTCCGCCATCGACTTTTTATCCCTCTGTCACCGTCTCAAGGTAAATTAATCTCGAAACACGAGACGACACGAGATAAGCCCTTACTACCTAATTATACAATTACGCGCAATAGTTTAAAATTAGATTACCTGTTCGAGGATAAACTCTTGACCACTTGAATTATACGATTACGCCTAATTGTTTAGAAATTAGATTATGTGTGTTGAGCGAGACTCGTGACACGAGCCGACGGGGGATAAACTATTACTACTTGAATTATACAATTACGCGTATTTGTTTAGAAATTAGATTTATGTGTGTATTGATTTTGTGTTTATTTTTGTTTTAGACTACCAAGAGAGCGGGGTGGGTGAAAAGAGGGATCCAGGATCCTGAATCTATCGGTGATCATATGTATCGTATGGGACTCATGGCTCTCATTTCTTCCGATATGCCTGGCATTAATCGCGATAAGTTAGTTTGTTATTGCTCTCTCCTCAATTGTTTCGAATACAATGTTATATTTGTGTGTAAATTTTTGTTAATTTTGTGTAATGTACTAATTTGTAGGTGCATTAAAATGGCGATTGTTCACGACATTGCCGAAGGTGAGGCTTAGTGTTTATTTGATTGTATGATTTGATAGTGTAGAGTTTTTGGTACTGTCTGGTAGTTGATTTAGCTCCAATATGAAGTAAGCTTAGGTTTAACTATATTGTGTATAATTTTAAATTTATAATTACTCGATAGAATGAAATGACGAGGAAATGGAATGGGAGATTGTTTATATAAACTTTGAAGGGGAAATGGAGGAGGTACGAGGGAAGACTGAATAAAAATGAGGGAGGATAGAGTTTTTAAATTGAAGTTTGTAAGGAAAATGAGTAGGAAGGAGAACCTAACATTCCTTTTTATATTGGTGAATTTAGGCTTTTGTTTATATTGGTAGGATGTTGTGGAATAAGGAATAAAAATTACAATTATTTACCCAAAAATAGTACAAATTTTATTCCGTTCCTTCCCTATTTTATTCACCCAACCAAACACAACATTTGTAATGTTTTTAGTAGTTGCTTTGAAATTACAATTACTTGTCATAGTTGGTTTAGCAAGCCTGTTCCAAATGAAGTTGTGCGGCACATTGCAAAATTGAATGATATTTCTCTTCCAAGTCCTCTTAAAATTATCATTAGGCGCGTTCTATTTGTTACAGTGTGTGATCTGTGTTTTTGTATAGTGTCTAATTACGTTCTTCTATGCTTGCGTTGCGTCTCTGGCTCATTTTATTTAACAACACCTAGTCAGTAAAGTGATTCTTGTTTGTTACATTTTAATTCTTTGAATAGCAATTGTCGGGGACATTACTCCTTCAGATGGTGTTCCAAAGGAGGAAAAGAGTCGTCGAGAGCAGGAAGCACTTGATCACATGTGTAAATTGCTGGGTGGGGGGCCTAGAGGTACACATTCAGTTCTCTTCTTTCATCTTTGAAGTCACCTCACTGTTTTGTATTATAATATATTTCGTACATGATTGGTCGCAGCCAAGGAGATACATGAGCTCTGGAGGGAGTACGAAGAAGCTTCAAGCGAAGAAGCTAAGGTTGTTAAGGACTTTGACAAGGTACAGCACGTTCTGATAGGTAGCTCAAAACCAGTTATTGAGTTTTTGTTGGTACGGGAAACAACGGCAGAGATTTACTTATTTTTGTTTTAAATTGGGTTGCATCAAACCATGTAACATATGTTGTGGATTCAGTGTTAATTTTGCTTAGGTATGAGCTTTAGCAAAATGATATCAGCTGTGTTGATCTAAAGAGTACATGCACCACAGTCAACTATTTGCCTAATGATACTGAAATATTGATAGCATGTCGACAGTAAATCACCTACGATGATATTTGAAACTTAGTTCCTTTTTGTGTTATGTACTATTCATTCCGTGTGAGGTACTTATCGAGTTTAGGTGCAGGAAAGTAATTGATTAAATTTTAGCATAGCGTATAAGATTTGGTGTACTATATTACGGATATTTTGTTCTATAAGGATTATGCTGTGATTTATTAGCACTACTATACTATGAAGTTAACTGAATGGTTTATATGATATAATGGATACCAAGTCACTGACTCATGTTTGATTTAGGTGGAAATGATACTTCAGGCCTTGGAATACGAAACTGGTATGTCTCCATTTATTTATCAGCGATTTGCAGATAGTAACTGGATACTATGTTGTTGAACAGTGTTTTAGAAACAATTCCGTTCAGTATAAATTTTGACCTGTAAGGAGGAAATTATGCTGGTTGCGAGCATCACAACAATTAAGCACATAGTAATTCTATTATCAATGATGTGCGGCTATTAATAATACTAATTCCTATATAAATAATTTTATCTTCAGAGTTCTTATGTGCCAGTTTTATGAAACCAAAGTAAGATATTATTAAATGTATCTGATATGTATCACTGAATATTACTACTATGACTCTATGGGTGATATTGTGAACTCTAAACAAAAAACATTGTACTTAAATAATGTGTTGGAGCCAGAAGATATAAAGTGCGTGTTAGTTCGACCACATAGTTTTATATCAAGGCTAGGCTCTAATGTGGACGAGTGTAATTCATTTCATAACATTAAATAGCAACTTACTGCCTGGACGTCTTTCTTGCCTTGTTGGTCTGCACATCTGGTGACTGATGAAATTCTACAGGATTTATGTGTCTTTGTTGGATTGTTGTGTGCAATATATGTGTTAGTTAAAAAATCTTATTGTATGACTTGTGACTATATAAATGCGACGTAGTCGGTACTTAATGATTGTAGGATCTAAGGTTGTGCTTACTCCCTACATGCAGATCAAGGCAGAAATTTGGATGAGTTTTTTCAGTCAACTGCAGGTACATTATTTTAACGTTTTTCTGTTTTGGTTATATTATGGAACCTGGCTTTGAAATGATAGACTTTCAAATCTTCATAATTTTACATTGAATGTAACTAGAAAGTGAATGTAGTACCTATGAATAACAATGCCTGAATTCCCATGCTCATTTATTTCCTTAGACCAAATGTAGACAAATATGGCAATAAATTTAACAGTGAAACCGAGCTGTATACCTCATTACACCAATTTTAAAAAAGAAAACCTTACTTTACACATGATGTGTTTTAGTAGGACACTAATATTCAGTTAAAACTTAAAAGCTGAACCAACCAATTAGACCGAATATGTAATATGTGAAGTCCACAAACTTGTAATGCATATTTTGTACATATATAGTTTTTCTATTTTGCAATATCATTTGACTATCTTAATTGTTTCCTCGTTATCTTAATTGATCATAAATGCTGGCACTGTCCATGGATTTTCTTGCTAATGCTGTTAACTCACCTGCAGGGAAATTCCAAACTGATGTGGGTAAGGCCTGGGCAGCGGAGATAGCATCAAGAAGAAAAACAAAAGAACAGTAGTTCCACTACAGAGAAGTTCAGTATTTATTGCAGAAAAGCCTCGGCATTAAAGCAGTATTGTGGAAAACAAGAGAGCCTTAATTTTTGGCCTTGTGCTGAATAGTCTCCCCATTAAGCTTAACTAATCAGGATTTGAAAAAGGTTAAAACTTTGAATATGCCTTTCAGGTTTTTACAATTTTATGGGATTCAGTATCGGAATTTACTGTACTTCTGGCAATTCATATTATTAAGTTAATGTCAAATTGTCAATACAACTGAGATTACAATTGTGATCAATTTGAAGTTGTTACCAGCAGCAATAAGAAAGACTTGTAAACTGAATTTTAAAAAAAGAAAAATTAGAAAGTGATATTTTCGTAAATTAAATTATCAATTTTAATTTTATTTTAATGTAAGTATATAATTTGTGATCCCTATAAAATGAAGTCAAAAGAAGTGCAAGGAGTTAATTTTGAATTCGAAGAAATAAGGATAAAGTAATTCATATACTATGGGAAAAGATTATAAACAATGATTAATTGAAAGCATAAAATTTAAAATATTGATTTGATTTATGTAAAAATATACTGGTTTGTTTTTCTTTTCAAGATCCTATTAGCAGGGGAATTTGAATTTAAAAAATATAAATATATAATTTATTTCATTTTTCATCATATATAATTACAAATTTTAATTACCAAATTAAAAACGAAGTTGCACAATTTTTTTATTTAAAAAATTATTAAAATTTAATGAAATAGTTTAAAGTGATTCTGTAGTAGAAACCCGGTAAAATTACATCAAAATCACACTTACCCAAATTTATTTCATAGTAGAATCAAATTTAAAATCACTTATTTTTTTCAAATTTCAATTGTTAAACATTTTATTATATTTAAATATAATTATTATTTTATATCAGCACCGAATTTAATGAAATTTGATATATAATGTCTTGTGTAATTATAATGGCATAAGCCGCATAACTAATCTAGTTTTTGATAAGTTAGATATATCAATAATGTCTTAGGTTAATGAAGCATCATCTCAACCAAAGATCGTCTCTAATGATGTAACAATCGAACCAGTGAAGCAAGGTAACGATGATATTAAGGAGGTGCCATCGGAAACAATAATGACTAATCAAGTAGTCGAGCCTATGAGCAGATCAAACAATGGCAATGTTGAGACTCCAACTGCAGCAACAAGAGCAAACAAAGGACCGGCCAGCAAGCGAAGACTAGTACCAGAGGAGCCAGGACTAGTACTAGAAGAGTAGGCATCGACAAGGACTGCTGTACTATATGCTGTGAGGTATGCGATCTTTGCTGGGGTCTTGGCTGTGAGGAACTCTGTAAGGAAAGTTGTATTGTACATGCTGCATGCATGGCGTGGAAGGCTTGGCGCAGTTTATCAATTGTGTGATGAATATTCCCTTCATGCCTTTGCGTTGCTTGTGTTGTCCGGTGGGTGCTGCTTGTGTTCTCTGTTGCGGTCTGGATTGAGGATTTTTTCAATCCTTTCCATCCATGTTTAACTTGTCTTCTGATTGGTTTTCATTCGTACAATAAATTCCGTAACTTTCTTGTTCTTATTTTTTACCAAGTAGTTATCATAAAATGCGTATTATCAAGTCGTTTTTACCTTATTTTCTTGTTCTTATTTTTTACGAGTTATCATATAGTACTTATTATCAAATTCTTTTTACCTTTTATGTGTTACAGATCTTTTAAGAGTAAAAACTGTTGATTGTTATAATGTTGCATTGAAATAAATTTTGAACCTTTTTCTTTTTTATATACTCATAGTATGATGTATGAATTTTTTTTAATATTATATCCTCTTTTAAATATAAATTGAATTTAAAAGTTTCTGATGCCGAATTTATTTATTCAAAATTTTATATGATATAATTTGATAATAATGATAAATATATATGTATATATTTGATATTTTTATTTATATGTATTTAAATTTGAAAAAAATAATTATATCCTTTTGTTTAGATATAATAAGCGTAAGAGACTTTATCGAAAACTTTGGTTCTATAACGTCAAAACAAGCTCAACGGTTGATCTTATATTTTTAAAAATAAACAATCAAGATTATATCTTATTAAAAAATTAAGACCATTAAATTCAATTGAAAAAAATTCTAATGCAATCATAAATAGAAAATAATTACACTGTTTTACTTCTATTCAAACACATCCTAATATATAATCATAGATAGAATATAATTAAAGGTCTAACTAATCATAAATATAAAAGAATTACATTATTCGAAAATTAATCAAACACCAAAATATAATACAATACAACAGTAATCATATATTATTCTACTATTATTTAAACATCGAAATATAATATAATGAATAATCGTGAATAAAATAAAATATGATAAAAGAATAAGTGAATTAAGTTTTATGAAATACTCACTTTTTGTGAAATTTTGTGGAATGTCGGTGTGGAAAATCCGGTTCCTCATATTTCCCCTTATTTTTATGCAAAGGAATCTTCAAATTATTATCAAATTCTTACAATTCGCTTCATTCTTTATTAATCGGTACCTGCAATTGCCCGCTTTATTGATCCAATTGAATTCTATATATAGGATTTCAGATTGTGTTTTTGCTCATCAAATTTGACGGCGTGATTTAGAGTTACTATTGCCACTAATTATAAATCAAGTGATCAGAAAAAAAGCGACATTTTACAAAATCATATTTTTTTTGTTTTATAAATTCATAGAATTGATGAGAAAAATCGCGGTATAGGAAAGTCGTATGTGAACACAAACATGAATTAAGGTATGAATAATATGTTCAAATTCATGTTGTTTAAATTTTACATTACATATTTTGATATATTATTATTTATCACTTTTAATCTGGAACACACACCTACGGGCACACAAGGCTAGGGTCTTTACAGAAAACAAACTCATTTCCTATTCATTCTTTTGATTGAGGGTGAAGTTGCGTACATTATACATATGTAAAATATTGCAAAATATATTATTCTGTTTAAGTTAAGTTCTATGAAGTCCACTTTTTTGTTGAAAATCTATAAAACCACTTATTTCTGGAAGTAAAATTTTTCGTTAAAACACTGCAAAATGTATTATTTTGTGAATTATGTTTTGCAAAAATTATCATTTTCTACAAAACTTGAATATCATATATCTATTTCATGTAAAATATTATAAAATATTTTATTATACGAAATATGTTTATTTTACAAAACATTGTTTGAGCTTTCTATTTATTAAATTAAAAAATCTTCAACAATTTTAATAAGGGTGAAATGGCTATTTCATCACTGTAGTCAGTAGTAATTTGCAACTGAGTCACCAAGTTAAAAAAGTTTTCAGTCAAATCATAAAGTATTTTAAAACTTACAAATTTATCATTGTCGTCACATGGCATATTCTCAAGTTCATCTCAATTTTCAATTAGGACATTAACTTTTTCTCAATTTTTTATTTAGGTTATCAACTAAATTTGATTTTAAAATATATTAAATTTAAAATCGAACATACTCATTTATTTCATATACTTAGAAAAATATCATAATTTTCAGTTTAATTATTTTTTCTCCGAATAATGGCACTACACTTTAATTAAATTTAAATTTGTATAACCATTTAATTTATACTTTAATTATTTTTTAATTTTGTTATGAATGTTACACTTTAATTAAATTTATATTCGTACGTACCATTTCAATCCATATACTTATAATCGATACAAGTGAACAAATATTTAGATATCAAGTTTTCCCAATAATTTCGTTTTCTCCATTAATAGTGTTGATGTTTTCCGTGTGATTAAAATATAATTAAATTTAGAATTTATAAAATATTATATAAGGTTGCTCGGTACGATAAAAGAACACCCAATAGTATGCTAATAAATCCATAACTGAGAAAACTTTCAAAATATCTTATTTCTCAATTCAATTTTTCTGATAGTAATAATTGATACCAATAATTTTGAAAATTATTTTTTTTGAACGATTACAATTTTAAAAATCTTATCAGTTTTTTTAAAAAAATTATTTTATTTGTTATATTTTCAATATTCAACTTTTTTCCCAATAAGTGACCTAATTGAAAATTAACACATAGTTCAGTGATGAATTTGAAAATTTAAAGATGATATAACACAATTTAACGATCTCCGTTAAAGGTCAACACATTTTTAACGGCGGTACAAATATTTAGAACTTTAGTATTATAATTGCAAGTTAATTAAAATTTCATGATGCGATTGATTTTTTTTTTTAATTTAGTAACTCAATTGCAAATTAGACGAAATAGCCATTTTACCCATTTTAATAACATGATTACTAAATGCAGTAAAATTTTGCTCCGCGCAGTAATTTGAAATTACACCATTAACCCTCACTAGTTCTAGGTGTATCACAGAAAACCATGATGCATTTAAAATTTATTCTCAATCCTCTCTCTTTTTTTTGATGCAAAGAATATTTTCATTAATCAACTAAACTTTCGGACAAAATTGTCTCCAACAAATGACTCGGAGGAGACGGGAAAAAACTAAAGCTATTTAGCTCACAGGGAATTTTAGCCATACAATGAGCTATTTTGTGTTTGCTTGGTTTCTAACAAAACACAAGGAGAATCTATCATTACTTTGAAGAATATCCCTGCACTGCTGCTTGATATCACCAACCTCCAACAGATTTTTCTTATCTTGCTGCACTTCCTGGACACTGATCAAGGAGTCACTTTCAACAGTCACCCTACCTGGTATGCACTCATTGGCCCATGACAAAGCTTCAAGGATGCCTATCATCTCTGCCTCAACCACCGAAGCTTGCCCTCCAAGCTTCATCGTTTTTCCTGAAATATATTTCCCCAAATGATTTCTAGACACCATACCTAGCGCAAACCAGTTCTGGCCTTCTTTTACAGCAGCATCAACATTGATTTTCATGCATCCAACCTCTGGAGGGTTCCATTTATAATCATACACATGTCTATCTCCTTGCTCCAATACTGTTTGTAGCTGCTTTTTATTAGCTTCTTGCCAGTCCAAGATCTGTTTTTACTCCATTCCATAGCTGCTTCCGGAGGCATAAGCCTGTGCTAAAAAATGTTCTTATTTCTTGTGAACCAGACTCCCGTAACACTGTAGAGATGACTATAAGCTCCTGTTTCGATCCAGTTGCTAATTTACTAAGGAGCCACTCTCTGCTATCTTCAATATCCCAGCTGTTCACATCAACTCCCATATACTGCCAACATTTTCTAGCAAACTGACATTCAAAAAACAAATGTCTCAAGTGCTCGATCTCTCCCGTACACATAGTGCATATTATTGGTACTTGAATACCTCTTCCTCGCAGCAGCATCCTTACAGGTAGGGTATTACGACAAAATATCCACAAAAACACCTTGGTTTTGTGAGGGACTTGAAGCTTCCAGATCACACTCCAGCCTCTAGATTGTTGAACTTCAGTCGCATTTGCATGATGTTGACACCATTGGAAATAACCTGATTTCACCGTATACTTCCCATCCTTGGAATGAGTCCAGGCCATCCTGTCTGCTGTATACCTTTGGGAAATTCGAGTATTCACCATAGCTGCTACAACTTCACTACAAAAATGACTATTCAACTTACCAAGTTCTCGTGTTCTCCAGAAAGAAATCACTTACAGTTAAGTGATTGATATCACCAATAACCCGATGTTTATCCACACAGAAATCGTCCTTTAACCTCAACCACCTGTCTTCAGCAATTTTTATAGATTTACCATCACCCACGATCCACCCCAGACCCTTTTTCATCTCCTCCTTGGCTTCCCAGATACCAGACCACGTATAGCTATCTCCTCCCTTTCTACCAGCTTGTAAAAAGTGGTTGTTTGGATAGTATTTTGCTTTTAAAACTCTGGCCATCAAAGACTCTGGCTCGGTCACTAACTTCCAACATTGTTTGCTTAACAAGGCTATATTAAAACCCTTGATGTCCCTGAACCCTAGCCCGCCACTATTCTTCAGCATACACATTTTCTGCCAACTTAACCATCTAATACCTTTGTTACTCGCAGAATTGTTTTGCCACCAGAAACCATTCAACACTCTTTGAATTTCTTCACAAATCGATTTTGGTAGAAGGAAGCAGGACATAGCATATGCAGGGATAGCTTGTAAAACATTCTTTAACATAACTAATTTACCAGCCCTTGATAGCGGCCTCGTGCTCCAACCCTCTATTTTCTTTATGATCTTCTCCTTGAGATACCGAAACACTCTCTTCTTTGATCGACCAATTAAGGAAGGGAGGCCCAAGTATTTACTATCACCTATATCCTTCATAACCCCCAGTTTCTCCTTGATTTGTCCTTGCTTATCCATCTTGACGTTGGAGCTAAAAAAATGGCAGATTTCTGGAAATTGACAGCTTGACCAGAGTAGGCCTCATACTCATTTACAATTCTTTTAACTTCATCTGCTTCATTAACCGAGGCCTTAAAGAACAGGAAACTGTCGTCAACAAATAACAAATGCGATATTGCTGGGGCTGTGTTGCTTATTTTACATCCTGTAATATTCCCAGAACTACCAGCTGCTGTTAGATCTTTAGACAAGCCCTCGACGCACAATAAAAACATATATGGGGACAAAGGGTCCCCTTGTCTAAGACCACGAGTAGGATTTATAGGCCCCAATAATGAGCCTTGGAAAGAAATGGAATAAGACACCGTTGTAACACATAACATTATCCATTGTATCCATTTTTCAGAGAAACCCATAGTCCTCATTCTACAATGAAGATAATCCCATCGCACTCGATCATACGCTTTACTGATGTCGAGTTTTAGAGCCACCACTCCATCTTGGCCATTGTGCTTCCTTTTCATGTAATGCAAAATTTCAAACGCTACTAGCACATTATCCGTAATGTTTCTACCTGGGACAAAGGCTGACTGCTCTTCCGAAATGATTTGGGGGAGGATTTTCTGCAACCTATTTGCCAGAACTTTAGCTATGATCTTGTAAAGCACATTACATAAGGCTATAGGTCTGAGATCTTTAGGATCATCCACCATTTCTTTTTTGGGAATGAGCACGATGGTTGTATCATTAACTCCAGCTGATAACGTGCCTTCAGTTAACCAAGTACAACAACATTTATAAACTTCCTTACCAAGGAGCTTCCAAAAATGCTGAAAGAAAGGCGGATTAAGGCCATCCGGTCCACTGGCTTTATCTGGATGCATATCTTTAACAACTTTGGTAAATTCAGAAAAAGATAGTTCAGCAGTAAGAGCTTCATTCTGTCTAGAAGATATAAATGCAGTGCCCTCACAAATCGGTATGTCTCTGCAGTTATTAGACTCTGTAAAGACTTGACTGAAGTAACTAAGCAGAGTATTACACATACCTTCGTGACTTGACACCATAGTACCATCTTCTGCTTTGAGACTGGATATATGATTTAGTTTTTTTCTGCTAGACGCTGCTGCATGGAAGAAACGTGAATTAGTATCACCCTCTTTAAGCCAGAATTTTTTAGCTCTTTGTTTCCAGTAACTTTCCTCGGTGGCTAGCAAATCATTCAACTTTTCCTTCTCATCAAAATATAATTGAATACCATCATCATCTTCTCTATTTTTTAGATCCTTGATTATCATTTTCTTCTGAATAATTTTTTCTCTAAACTTATTGAAGAAGTCTCTACCCCAGTGTGCCATGAATCTGGACAGCTCACCAAGCTTAGGGATCAAATGAAGAGCTGGGAGTTGCTGCCAGATTCCTGATATCTCTGCATGGAAATTGGCTTCCTTTAACCATGTGTTCTCAAAGCGAAACCTAAATTGCTTCTTCGAAATGGAAGTGCACAATAACTCTAGTTTGATTGGATCATGGTCTGATTTAGTGACATGAAAAACATTCAGCATGCATAAAGGGAATTTACTCCACCAGGCATCATTTGCAAAACATCTATCCAACCTTTCCCTAACCCAGCTTGTCGTACCTTTGCTTTTCTCCCAAGTAAATTCACCTCCTTTAAGCTCCAGGTCAATCAACGAACTATCTTCTATTGCACTACGAAAACCTTCCATCAGACTAGCCAGATGCTCATTCCTTCCTTTTTTATCACTGCTATAGAGAAGGTCATTGAAATCTCCAAACACACACCAAGCCAGCTGAGACACAGATGATAAATTACGAAGCAAGTCCCATGAGTCTTGCCTCCGTTCCCGTTCTGGGAAGCCATAAAAACACGTTAACCGCCACCTATCCCCTGAGCGCTCCTGGACTATGATGTCAATATGATTGTTGGAGGAGCAAAAAACAGAGCAGTTAATTTTATTACTCCAAAAGACTGCCAGCCCTCCTCCTCTACCCTGCTTCTCTACTGAAAAATGATTAGAAAACCCAATCTTTACTGCAAGCAAAACAATTTTATTACTATCTGCTAAAGTTTCAGATAAAAATAATACATCAGGCTTATGAGACGTAACCATCTCTTTCAAAAGACGAACTGATCGAGCTGAGCCCACACCTCGACAGTTTCAAGCAATGACATTCATTGTGAATGGCTGGTTTGCCTAGCAAGCTCGACCGGACTGTTGTGAGAAGTGACCGCCAAATCATCATTAGAAATGTCAGTCTCTTGTGTTTGTTGCTCTGTCTGAATACCCGATAATTTCTCCCTTTGGTCAATATCCATGAGACCCTCCTGAATGTAAATTCCTCTCCTACGTTTCTGGTCCTCCAGTTGGATAATTTCACTGTCATCCTCATTTAAATCATATACCACATTTGAAGTTGTATTAAATCCCGTAAAATTTGCTTCTTTTACAACCAGAGTATTATTCGTATCCTTCCTATTGTCTGTTACACCCTCCTTCTTGTAATCACTCGCCTCCCTACTTTCATGCGCTTGATTTGAATTCCCCCCCGAAAAGATCTGTTTGTTGAACTCCCCCCCAATCCTAGCTTCCCACGTGTCATCGTTCTCGTTTCTCAGCCACTTGCTCTGCGTTTGCCCGGCCACCCTTTGTGGCGGTGCTCGGAGCCAACTACCCCATTCTTTCTCCTTGCCCACCTCTCCAGTTACACTCAACCTGCAGAATCTATCAGTGTGACTCACCATCCCACATGAAAAGCAGAATTCACCCAGTTTTTCGTATCTACATTCCACTATAATCTCCGAGTCATCTTTCTTGATAATTTTCTTTTTTCTCTTAAGAGGTTTGCGTACGTCGATCTTAATTCGAACTCTCATGCAATCCTTCCATATTGACATACGGTTCATTGCATCATATTCCAGAAATTCTCCAAAGAAATTCCCTAGCTGTCTCCCAACTGTTTCAAGCATATACCCCATTGGTAGATTATATAACTGAATCCAAATACTTACAAAACATGGCTGCATCTTTGATGGGTTCTCCCCCGCTGTAACTTTCTCCAGAGCCAGCATTGCGTTGTCGAATGACCAAGGGCCGTCATTGGTGACCCATTGCATATCTTCTTTTCTCAAGAACTGAAAAAAAACATGCCTTGATCGAGATCTGTAATGTTTAACCCCATCGATGGCCTCTAGACATCAGCTATCCTCGATTTCATGACTTTTGTGTTTACACCTTTTTCCGTAAGCAATCTCCCAACAAGACAAAGTTCATATCTGTTGGTGGTTTCATCCACCTCTCCTTCCAACATAAAGCTTGCATTCTCCTCCTCCTCAATACCCATGCTTTCCAGACGTTGATTAATAAACTCAGTATCCTCCATTGTTACTCATATAGAAAACTCTCACAATATTCTAATGGTTTTGAATAGGGAGGGAAACAAAAACTCTCACATGAAATATGGAGAGAAAAAAACTTCATGTTCAAACTATAGAAATACTCACAATTTGTTTCATGTTCTTTTCATAATATATTTGTAATACTATTGACCAACATATCACAAATATTTTAATTATTTTAATGACAAAGTTATTATATAAAATGTTGACATGAATGCTAAATTAAACAAATATACTCTATTTATAATAAGGAATATACTCATTTCATCATCATTTGAAATTAAATTGAAGTAACGAAAAAAGTCCATTTTCAAAATTTTAACTTTTGTTTATACTTTTTAATTATTATTATTTTTAAAATACATAGTATCTTAATTTAAAATAATAATTTCACATCCGCGTACTAGTCTTCAAATTTAGAATTTTTTTTATAAATATCCAAGTTTTACAATTTTTTTACAAAAATACTATCATTTTTTATAATTATTTGCAAAAATAGGTGCAACCATTTTTGCAACCACGTTTGCAGCTTGAAATTATAAAAAAAAATTATAAAACTATATATTGCAACCATATTTTTAACATAAAATGCAACCCGAAATGCAACCCGAAATGCAAACTAAAACAGTAACACAATTTACACTAAATTGTAACATATTATGTAACATCGTATTTTTGCAAATATTTTCAGAGTAACATAGTATTTTTGCAAATCTTTTCAGAAGTAGTAAAATTGCAAATAATTTTACAAAAAATAATATTTTTGGTAAATTCCCTTACCTTTTTTAATCATTTTTAATGTAATTTTAGTACATTTACATGTAAGACTAATACAATTAATATGAATAAGGCTTGAAAAATACAATTCAACTAATTTTTTTTAATATAAGTTATTTTTTCAAAAGAGACTATTAAAATGAGAGTATTAATCAATCAATCGATATCATTATCTTTATTTTATATAAAATAAATTTTTATGTAGTGTGGCATATGTTTAAATTATTAAATTGAATTAAATTAGTATAAGTTAGAATATGCAATTTTTGGAAGGCCCTATTTATTTTAGAAAAAAATATGTTGATGTTAGTTTAAAATTTTTATAACCTTATATCTTCAGTGCAACATATATTTAAATAATAAAATTAAACTAAATTTAAAATTATGTGAAATTAAAAATTATTCAGATACATGTTACTAGAAAAAGATGTATGGTTGGTTACGTGTGAATGTGAGGTAATATTAATTGCACACAATAAATAATTAAGAATATCATTTAATTGGTCATGAAGACTATTAATATGTATAGGGACTTATTTGTAATTTCTCATTACTGCATAAAGTAAAATCTTTTTAGAACCACCCTTTAATAAAAGTGATAGTACTTTACTCGCATCAGTACTGAATGCTAAAATACATACGGTGTCGTTTGGTAGAGAGGCTTCTGGAGAATCTGAAATTGCAAGTTTAGAGAGGGTTGAGGAGAAAGAGAGGGACCGCGAGAGAGAGAGAGGGGAGAGAGATGGTGTTAATCGAAGAAACATTAGCACCTAGTGAAGTAAAAAAATCCGGGGTATTGAAATCCGGCGACGAGGCGGCGGAGAGTAAAGCTACAACGGCGGCGGACTACGCCTCCGACGGATTCGAAACAGCAAGTGAAACCGATGTTATATTTACTAACAATGATACTCTCAATAACGATGATGAACATATCAATCGCAATGACATTCAATCTGCACAAGATGAATCAGATGATCATCACTATCATGATTCTCTCACTGATCATCAACTCGCACAGGTCCTCTCTCTCTCTGTCTCGCTCGCTCCCTCCCTCCCTCTCTCTCTCTCTCTAGTCTCTCTCTCTCATTTCTTTTGTATTAATATATGTACAATTACATGTATGTGGTGATTACGAAATGTTTGGAGATTTGTTCCGATTTTAGTTTTAGTTTTCGAGAGTCAGGTGTTAGAGAATAGAGATGGTATAGTTGTAGGAAAGAAATTTAGGTTTCGACATTGTGTAGGTAATTATTCTTTTGAAATTTGACATTGTTGTGTTTAGCTGCGTGGAGGATAGAAGGCGTGGGTTGAATTTCGAGTTCTTTGTGTGTATTTGAATTTTTACATCTCGGTCTTGTCAATTTTAAACGGACAATTAATTTACTGATTTTCTTTAAACTAAGCTAGATCAGGCTGAGTGTGGTTGGATTGGTATGGAGGAATAAAAACCATTGCATTATGGCATTTGACTTCGAAGATGAATAGCGATTATGACCTTATTGTGCTTGTTTTCTCATTGTACTTAATTTCGATGTGTTATAACCGTTCCTTACATCCCCTCTTAGATCACAGTATACTCTATTCTTTGATTAAATATATATTTGCATAACAATATGATGAACTTTGTGTATGTTATTTGACATGCAGAAAGCTTTAGAAGATGCAAATGATGCAAAGTTACAAGGGAATAATCTATTTAGAAGTGGACAGTATGATGATGCACTTTTGAAGTACGACCTTGCTTTACAACTTGTGGTTGAGGTGCCCTCATCAGAGGAACTCCGTTCAGCATGTTATTTGAACCGTGCCACATGTTTCTTAAAGATGGTATGTCCAGATAATGAATTCCATCTGAGTATCGCACATGCTTTTGAGTCTTTTAGTCTTTCTCCTGTAGTTAACCTATTTGAGTCTATTTCCATACCAAGCATTATTTAGCAAGATACACGAGTATAGTCATGACACTATCTTGAGGAATGTGATTGATCTTTTATTTTCCTTAATTATTATGGGATATGGAGGTATCTTTTACAGCATTTCGAAAAACATTTTGCTGCCCTTGCCGAACCATCTAGTTTTATGAATTGTGATTAATCAAGGAAAGCTGTTTTAGCAACTTCTTATTTCTTAGCAAATAGTTCCATTCTAGTGGTTTTAAGGAGTTGTGCAGTTTAAGTATATATATGGAGTCTACTCACTTTCATGTATTACAGGGAAAATATGAGGAATCAATCAAGGAATGCACAAAGGCTTTAGAGCTAAATCCTTCATACAAAAAAGCATTGCTTAGAAGAGCCGAAGCTCATGAAAAATTAGAACACTTTGAAGAAGCTGTTTCTGGTATAGTTGAAGTTTTTCTTTAAACATTTGATTTCTGTTATGGTAGAAACGTTGTGTTAGTTATGCTAGTTATTTAACGTAAAACCAGCACCGTGTCACTGTTTTTTCCTTTCCACTTTGTTGGACAGCATCAAAGAGTTTCTTTTGTCCTAATCAATTTTTTTTCTCTCTACAGATATGAAAAAACTAATTGAGATGGAACCTTCCAACATAGAGGTTAAGAGATCCGCTGTTCGTTTAGAGCAATTGGCTACAGAAAAGCGTGAGAAGATGAAGGAAGAAATGATTGGTAAAGTCATTTATGCTTATTAGTTTTAATTTCTTATTTATTAATACGAATTCTTCTACGTATATGCATTATTAAAGATAAAAGAATCAGATTTAACTCAATTACCCCCTCCCCCAAATCCGTTATTTCTTTAGACGTCCGCTCTTTCACAATGGTTTGTTCCATTGGTTCATCTATTCCTATGAAGATATATACTGCAAACCTAAATGCAACAATTTTCTGTAATCATAAAGAAAAGAAAGCAGTAATTGACTTGTACTTGAAAATGTTAGGCAACATAATAAATATTTAATCAGTTACAAATCTGAATAATTAGTTTGTGCATCAGTTACAGATTTGAAAGAGAGGATTTGGTGGGAATAATATATTTTAGCTTTAATTTAGGGATTATGAGTTGATGTTAGGATTATAAATAAGGAAGTCAACTGTATGTTGGAGGTATTAAGGAATCAAGGAATAAGGTTAAAGGGTATTAGTGTGGAGAGTGGTGATCTCTCGAATATTACCTAGTTGTGTGTGTGTCTTTTTATCAATAAAAGAATCCGTTTATGTTCAATATCTCCTGGCAGCCTATATATAAATATAATATAAATAAAGAGCAGGCCTGGAAAGGTCCTAACAGTGGTATCAGAGCACTTCCGTTCTTAGGGCAATGGCAGGCGCAAAACGAGTCGAGAATCGGGTCGACGAAATTGAAGAGAAGCTGGAAGCAATGCAGGCTGATATTAGGGAATTGAGATCAGATTTTCAGCGGATAGACATGGAAAAACTTCAATCTGGTATAGACAAAATTCCAGATCTCGAAGACAGGGTATTCTTGCTTTGGTTAAATAATTGGACATCACCAAACGGCCGAACGGCCGGATGAAGAGACTCCAGCAGCCTCTGGCAGTGGCAAAGACAAAGAACCACTAACTCAAACGCCTGATGGATTGCCACCATCAATAACATCCATGAATTTAATTCCCCGACAACTTGAATTGCCCGTGTTTGAAGGTGTGAACCTTGAAGGTTGGCTGTTTCGCGCGGAACGTTATTTCGAACTCAATAATCTCTCACCAACAGAAAAGATCAGGTCAGCTTTAATATGTTTGGAAGGTGAAGCTTTATCTTGGTACTACTATGAGGACAGTCGACGACCTTTCTGCAGTTGGGAAGATTTTAGAAAACAATTGATCGAACGTTTTCAATCCACGCAAGAGGGTGCTCTTCAAGACCAATTATTCTCTCTGCAACAAATTATCACAGTACGAGAATAACGTCGTCAATTTGAGGTATTATCTGCCTCTCTAAGTGATTTATCTGAATCAACTTTGGAAATCGTATTTAGAAAAGGACTTCAACCTGATATACGTGCTGAGTTGAGACTATTGGACCCCATGGGGCTGCCCAAGATAATGCGCATGGCACAACAAATTGAGGATAAAAACATGGCACAACAAAGAGAAAAGGGTCTGTGCTTTCGTTGTGATGAAAAGTATGGGCCAGGACACCGCTGCAAGAAGAAGGAATTACAAGTCCTATGGATGCATGGAGATGAGCTTGAAGTGAACGAGTCCAATGAGAATTACGAGGAGAACATCACTTGAGGTCACTATGGAGGACTTTCCTCATTTGAACCTTGAGGACAAGGTTTGAGTTTGGGCGGCGGGTAATGTTAGGCAACATAATAAATATTTAATCAGTTACAAATCTTAATAATTAGTTTGTGCATCAGTTACAGATTTGAAAGGGAGGATTTGGTGGGAATAATATATTTTAGCTTTAATTTAGGGATTATGAGTTGATGTTAGGATTATAAATAAGGAAGCCAACTGTATGTTGGAGGTATCAAGGAATCAAGGAATAAGGTTAAAGGGTATTAGTGTGGAGAGTGGTGATCTCTCGAATATCACCTAGTTGTGTGTGTGTCTTTTTATAAATAAAAGAATCCGTTTATGTTCAATATCTCCTGGCAGCCTATATATATATATATAATATAAATAAAGAGCAGGCCTGGAAAGGTCCTGACAGAAAAGAAAGCAGTAATTGACTTGTACTTGTTCGCGGAATTAGCTCCCTTTCTTTTGTGCAAAATTGCATGCTGATCTTTGCTGTGAGTTTAACATTGTGCATCCTTTATTTTTACTGCTGATATATTTATTGTGTTGTGTGAGCAGGTAAGTTGAAGGACGTGGGAAACACTATACTGGGGAAATTTGGGATGAGCGTTGATAACTTTAAAGCTGTCCAAGATCCAAAGACGGGTTCCTATTCTCTCTCATACCAGCCTTAGATTCAGTTTGGTAATCTATTTATCAGGGGACGACCTTGTATGATATACATATACTATGGATTGGAAATATTTTCTACATCCCTTGTGGCTGGGATTATGATCTTTTTGCCTCGAATGTTATTTTGGTCATGAACACTAGTTTATAGTTTATGCTGTGTTTAACAGTAACATTTTATCTTACTGAAAGTGTTCTACAGCTGAGTGCGAAGCTTTAGTACAATATAATTCTTGATCATATCATAAAGAAAGCAGAGTAATACCACTTCTGTACAAGTATGACCTAATGTACTTCTAGTTCTAGTTTTGTGTATCCGTAAATTAAATCATCAAAATAAGGTAAACAATGTTACCCCAAAATTAAGTAAATCGTTCTTGGATACTTTCATACTTGGATGGAAATAACATGCTTTTGCTATTCAAATTGCAAAGAGTTTACTAGCAATTCTCAGGGTTTATCTGTATTAATAAATTAATAATTCGATAGATTATCAAACTACATGTTTTATACCTCTTGGAATAATAAAATCACCTTTTCAATAATGCTGAAGTGAAAAGAAGTACATCTGTAAATAAATATAAATATAAATATAATAGATTGTTTAAAATTACTAAAACATAGTATAGCTTTCACAATTTGAATTCAGTTTGGGATTAGGACATAATAAACTACTAAGATTTAGTGACCGTTTGAAAAATTTTAAAATAAGTAACTTGTAAATTAAAATTAATAAGTGACTTAAAAATGATAAGTAGATGAATATTTGTAGGTTATGTAAATATTTAGTTAATATTTACTTATAAGTCAGATTTTTTTTAACTTAAATGAACTAAAATAATAATTTTTATATATTATTATTTTAATTCATAACTTTTAAATTTTTAATTTAACATTTAAAAACATATATTTAAAAACTAAAATTAATAAAAAAGTGAAAAATCAAAATAAGTTGAGAGAAAGTACGTAGTTACTAACATTCAACTTATGAGTTTATAAGTTGTAATTTTGACTTATAAGTTGGGTTGACAAAAATCCGAAATAACTACTTATCGGCTTATAATATATAAGTAACTTATAAGCCCGTACACAAACAGACCCTTAATTGATATAAGTAAGCCACCCAAGTCATGCCATTTTAAGAACACACGTCCAATGTATGTAGAAGAACATGTCAGATATCCTCAACACAACAGGTTACTGTTACACCAACTAGATTTCCTAGAGATTGGACTTAACTATCTGGGGTTCAAAGTTCTACCATTCAGCTAGCACCATTTAAACTATTTTATATAGGCTGCACCAAGAAGAACTGCGAGGAGATCCGAAACCAAATCAGCAACCTTACCTGCAAATGGATATCAAGAACAGACAATGTAAGTCCATGGGAAAGTAATCTCAAAACAAAAAACAGATGCAGTCCATAGGCATAAAATCATATATGTTATACAAGTAAAACTTGTATATATGTCAAATTTTGGTTGCTAGATTACTAAGTTTAAAAACTGTTTCATGCTTCAGTTCATTGGGGGACCAACGGAAGGACACATTATTGTTATTATGCGGACAGTAAAAATAAAATTCAAGTGTACGATTAAAGAGAATAATGTATCTGCTTTCCATATATTCCACCTAGTCCTTCCCAACTTGATCTGGATAAAGGTAATATAAAAAAAAAGCATTCGAGATGTCTGTTAGCTGGAAACTAGCTAAGATCTCTATGTGACATTGTGACCTGCTCAAGATGTCTGTATATAAGAGTAGAGGGAGGAGAATAAGATTAAATATGCAGCATGCAACTATACCACTCAAAAACAGTTAAACATTTAAACATTTACTGTATATACAATTTTTATTAAATAAGTTGACTAACAGAAAGTGCAGCACACGGAAACCCAATAAGGGATCACCGGTCAACAGTCCTGCACTGAGCATTCAAAATATAATTTCACTGAAGCCCAGGTTTATTATTAATTGCTAAGCCTACAATAATTAAGAAGAACATTAGGGAAAATATAAGAATGTGGAAACTCAGCTTCAACAATTATTGGGGCCCTTGTCAAGTTGTTGAAAGTCATTGGTATTGTCTGTCTCAAGGTACTGTAGTGTGTTGTTGAACTAAGAGCTATTTTTAGATTCCATATTTTGGAAGGATTTCCTTTTCAATACAATCTAAAAGATCTCCACTGATTAGGGCAAAAACATACAAATATCGATCAAGAGGTCCATTATCTCCTACCGGTAATCATTTGTTCTAATAGTGAGTTTGTTTGGGAACTAAAAGAACTACATAAAGCAGCTTTTCTTTGGTTGTTTTCAAACTTTTTCTAGTAAGAAAAGTATGCGTGTACAATGTTGTATCCTCGCTTTTTTTTTCTCACTCATATGCAAGACTCCAAGCCGTGTCCCGCTTTACCCGGTTGATGTCTGAACCGGTTGTGAAGGAGAGGGGTTTCTTACCCACGGCTAAAAATATGAAGCTTTTGAAGATGATTGATGAGAAGAGATGGCAGAGTTTCTGTGAGACACCCGTTGCAGTTCCGTTGAGCATTGTGCGGGAATTTTATGTAAATGTTAAGGAGGACAAGAATGGATTTTCTGTCGTTCGTGGGTTGACTGTTGATTACACTCTTACTGTTATTTGCCGGGTTATCAATCAACCCGCGAGACTTCTGATTGCTGAGAATTGGGTGCAGAAGACTAGGGAGGATTTGGACTTGGATTATATTGTGGCTAAGTTGTGTGTTCCAGGCACAGAGTGGAAGTACAAGGCGGGCACAAATGAGCCGCTTACTTTTCCTACTTCGTGTATGAACAATTATGCTAGGGCTTGGAACTTGTTTGTGTGTGCTACTTTCATGCCATCTTCGCATTCACACGAGATTATTGTGGATCGGGCTTTTCCGTTGTGGGGGATTTTGATTGAAGAATATGTTGAACTCAGCTATGTGATTCATCGGAGCATGCTGCGTTTTCTATGAGGAGGGACCACGGGGGCGATTCCTCATGCCTCCATTGTTACGAGGTTGTGCACTGCGGTGGGTGTTAGGTGGCCCGAGCATGAGTAGCTACAGATGCCGAGTGCTCCCATTGATAGCTCGACGATTCAGCAGCTGAAGGAGTGGTATGGCGGTAAAGCTGATGAGAAGGGCTTGGGTTATACATATGATCATCTACCGGGTGGCCAGCCAGCTGATCAGACTTATGCAAGGGGTTCTTCACAGGCACGTCAGGCAGCTATTAGATCCTCTCATGGAGCCGCTAGATATTCTCGTGCTCAGCAGACAGGGGATAGTTATGGACTTGGAGATGCGCAATACAGGCAATTGACTAGGCGCTTGGATGCGATGCACGACATTCACAGTCGTTTTGCTGCGGATTTGACACATACTTTGGGTAATGCTTTTCTGGGCCACTGGTGTCGAGGTCGATTGGCTAGTATTTAGAGCTGATGTTGTGTACCCGCCACCTGATACTCCACCCGAGGAGGGTGATCCTACCGACGACTAGGTATGCCTTATATCCTTATTATTACGTCAATGAGGACATTGAAATTTTTAAGTTTGGGGGTGATAATGTAAGGATTAGTAGTGTGTGGTGTGTCCATATAGTACGAGGCTTCAAAATATAAAGGACGTATAAGAAAGGATTTACCCCTCGAACCACTTACGAATATTTATTACGAAAATGAATAAGCGACCGAGCAAACGCTTAAGCGAATAAATAAACGTATCAAGCCTAGCTAACCATATAAGCTAACTAGGTTAAGAAATTAACCATGATTAATATCCAAATAGTAGCGTAGCTAGAGAATATGATTGCCTAGCTAGTGAATAGTGGCTTGAATAGTAATTAAGGTACTTAAGCTAGTATTATAGCTTGGAAAATAGGATAGTTAGCTAGATTGGATGAGATATGGAAAGATTTGATAAATACTAGGAGATATATACAAAGATTACATAGCATTACTTTCACAAGAAGCATCCAATCAACAAAATTTTTCTCTCTTCTCTCACCTAAAGCTTCCATTCGGCTATTTCTAAAAAAGGGAGGAATTCAACATCAAAACATCAACTTCAAGAAATGGAAAAAATCTACAATTAATTTCTAAGATTCCTACATCCTAAACTAAGGTAAGATAAAATTTTGAGAGAATTTCATTAAGGTTTGGATGGTGAAATAAATTCATGAAAGTGATGATGAATAGTAACTTTTCTTGGTTTCTTGATTTTCATGGCATGATCTAGGTTCCTTAAGTACAACAAAGCCCTCCCAAGGTTCAACCATCAAGAATAACACATCCCAAGATTTCAAGAAAGGTATAATTCCTTGACCAAACTTTGTTTAAGGTTTAAGTTTCAAGAAACTTTAAGATCTTAGTTATAAACCTAGTTTTGGTATTTGTTTTGTGATTTTCTTGATGTTTAGTTAGTTAGCTATTAAGGTTGTTGTTGCCGCCTCAAAAATATGATGTTCTTGAGAGGAGTTAGTTTTGAGATGATGGTATGGTGATTGTTGATAGTTGGTTAGTGATTTAGAGTGTAAATGAAACTCGGACCGTAATCGTAACGCCGTTAAAATGAACGAAACGTAATTATAGGTTTTCTGCAGAGTTACAGAAAGTATAAACTGTAGTTTCTTGAAAAATAAGATTAATTATGATAGACAATGTTATGAGGATCGTTTAGGGGCTTGAATCACTTAAATTCGATTTACGGATCAAAAGTTATGACCGTTTTAGTAAAAATGATTTACTCGATAAAAACTGCTACGAATTATGAATTTTGGAAATAGAAATGATCGACTTAAGAATATTCAAAAATCATGAAATTTTTATAGAGAGTAATAAATAGAGTTTATTAACTTCCATAAAAGTTTCAAGTGAAAATTTGGATTTGGAAACGAGGGTCGAAAACGTAAATGGCATTAATGGACATAAGGGATTTAGAATAGAAAGCGAATATGAAGATTACTTGTACTTATTGGAATAATAAGAGTAAAGTGAGTTGCATGAATAATTAATAAGTATCGTGTATGCAGGATAATAAGTCAACAAAAGAATTATTTTCGAAAGAAGGTGTGTATCACCGAGAAGAACTATTTTAAATAAACATATTTATTTTAAATGGAATCATACATGAATTTCTCATACAGTCTTTTCATACTGTACATTAATATACTGGGCATAAGAACTCACACTTATTTTCTTAAATTGACACAACACAACAGTGAATCAAGATGCCTATCATGAAACTCACGGCCAGGAAATGAGTAGGAAACGACCAATTGTTCCGTAGGATGTTTGGTGCAGTACCCCATGTAGATCAAATAAGCTGGATTGGTTTTCAGTTATTTTTAGTTTGGCTTATTTATAAGTATGACTTATGTAAGATAATAACTAAGAAACGTATATTTGGCCTCCGGTCTAACCTTACATAAAGGTTTCACCCATGGTAAGACTTAATCACTTTTGGGATTGTAATAATTATCACTTTGTGGATTGATACAGTCTAGTAATGTATTATTCATTTTCAAGACAATAACCTGTAAGTGTGTGTGTATGGATAAGCGTGGGGTCATAAAGGTGTAAGTATTTATATATTGTTGTACGAGATAATTGTTATACATGATTCAAGATGGCGTGGCCTCCTAGATCCCTGACCCTGAATTTTGGGGCGTCACACGGAGGGTAGCTGAGGCTAGACTACATGGAGCTAGCTGTGAGTATGCGGCCCCAGGTGCTCTTTTGGAGTGGGCCAAGGAGATGTTAGAGGAGCTTGCGAGGCTTGGAGGACCAGAATTTTCATGGAGCTAGATGACAGAGCTATTGTGACAGTTATATGTCTATTAGTGTGTAGTATGTATCATCAGATTTGTTAGGTCACACACACTGTAGAAGGGGGTTGAATACAGTGTTTAGCACAATCAAATCGAATATAAGAACTCAAGTAACAGAAAATATATTTTATTCAACACAATAAACTCTGTTACAATATGGAACTGTCCTCTCTCAGTGATGAACAAATTATCACGAGAGCTGCTAGAGTTACAAAGAATAATAACTTCGATAATCATAACACTTATAGTGTAAGCTCTATGCCTTTGTTTATATACTACACAGTTACAAGATAATCTTCTAATTGATATGGAATATAATTATGCTTCCTAAAATATATCAACTAGTTATCTTTTCTTCCAAGTATTCTATTCTTCATAGAATTCCTTCTTCATGCACAATTCATTTTGTCTTAGTCTCGATCTTCTTTCCTTTCAATCAGCCGCCTGCCTTATCTGAAAGTTATCTTAAGTCCTGATATTATCTCCTGATAAATATCTTCTAATCACTTAAGTTTTGATAACTTAAGTTCCGATATCTTAAGTTACGTCTTCAGTATAAGTGCTGATTTCCAGTTAAGTACTGATTTGTCCTGTTAGGTAAGATCTGAAAACTAAACACAAATCATATTACACATGACATTATCAAATATATCTAACAATCTCCCCCAACTTGTAAATTAGCATAATATACAAGTTCAACATATATTTGATGATGTCAAAAACATTAAATACAAATGCATGAGAATTTGACTAGATAACTACAACTTGTAGTCCTTTCAGCTTTACCATCTTTAACTTTTGATAACAGCTTCAGTCTGTATAAACTTCACAATTTAAGTAGTTGTAGATCTTTGACTCGGCTTCAATTTCTTCTGATCTCTTTGATATCAGGAGTTGTTCAGAGATAGTTCTTCAACAAACATCTCTCAGCATATTCAAGTTCATTGACCATCCTCCTTTTAGCATTTATCAATTCAGCTGTATCTTCTCCAGTTTGAAAAATAGCTGCTTTGAGATCATTTATCTTAGCTTTTCTTATCTCTTGATCTAGTCTAACCAGATATGCCTTGTCAGACTCTAGATTGAATTCCACAGCCTTATAACCTAGAAAAGTAGTTACAATCCTAGCAGAGTTAGGCTTCATATCGACAATATCACCTTTGTGATCTCTGTACTTGGGACAGTATGTGCTGTCAGACTTTACAGAATAAAGCTTCTTCTGTCTTTGAATTTGAGACTTTAAATATCCTGCAGCACTATCTGTTAATATGTCTTTCACTGGAAGTAGAAATAGAACATGTTCCAGTTCCTCAAAATACTTCAGTGGTATAGCATTTTTCTTAATCTGGTATACCCTTCCATCTGTCATAAAATATAACAAGATATGTTCTTTCAAGAAGGTATGGTAAACCATTTATACAGATTCAAGTCGATTCAATCTTTCAGGAGTTGCTCCAACACCTGGTTCACTTAAGGAAGTTGGATCATTGGTAGTGTTATGTACTCTTCTTTCATCAGAACTACCCAACCCGGATTTATCTCTTGCTTCCTTTTCTGTAACAACTCTTGCTTCAAAACTACTTGTTGCAGTCTTCAAAGGTTGAGTCTGTTTAGCTTTGGTGAATCCTGGTAGAAGTATCTTTGAAGGTTTAACATGAGCAATGTCAGAGGTTTCCTTTTCCTTATCTTCTAATATCAAGCCAACTTGAGCTAAGTCAGAGGTTGCTTGCTTCACTGTCATATCAGAACTTACTAAATCTTGACTCTGAACAATATGAGCCATGTCAGAGGTTATTTGAAAAATCTTCTTATGCATCAGAGTAAGATTAACATCTGCTTCATCATCAATTATTTCTTCATCCATGACTGGCATATAAACCTTTACAGGTTCATCAACTTTTTCTTTGCCCTTGGACCTTGGATCAATTTTCATTTGTGATTTGGCCTTGGTTGCCTCAGAACTTGTTCTTTCCTTTATCACAATACCCTTAGGCTTTGGAAATTTCTTTTCAACAACAGAAACTTCAGATTTTGTCTTGACACCTTCTGCTTTGAGTCTAGCTTCTTCTTCCTTTAGACTCTCAAAGTCCATTCCTGGATTTTCTAAGAAATAACTGCTTTGAAATTTCTTCATCAAGTTCTAGATATTCACCAGAACTTATCCTTTTACCAGTATCAGAACTTATTCTTCTCCCAGTATCAAAACTTGTTCCTTGACTTGTAATTCTAGCTTTACTTGATGAAAATCCTTTGCCTTGTCCTTGATCTCTACCCTTATCAGAGTTTCCCTGGTCATTATTTCCATCATCCTTTCCTTTCAGTGTCTGAATAGATTTGCATTTGGACTTAATCACTTTCTCCCCCTTTTTGGCATCCAGCAGGTAAAAGAAGAGAGACAAACAATTCCACTAAGGATTGGATCTCATTGAGTTGACTTTGGTGAGAAGCTTGATTCTTCAAAATTTCTTCAATTTGAGCTTGTTGCTTCTCCTGAGTTTTCTCAATGTAGGCAATTCTGTCAAAGGCTGGCTTGAAAAATCTGTTCTTTTCAAGTTTCACATTCATATCTTGCTGGATCAAGTTTTCTTGAATTTTATTCACCTTGTCATGAGTTATTGAGTGTTGATCTTGAAGGTGCCTTGTACTCAATGCAGTAACTCGCAGCTGTGCCTTGAAATCATCATTTATCAGCATTTCATCAGCTTTTGCAAGATGCTCAACAAGAATCTTTTCAGAAGGAACAAAACTAAATGAGTTCCATTCTTTAGTCCACTCCTTTCCTCTAGGAGTTTCACTCCAAGGTACTGGTGCTTCCCTTGTAACAAACTTCTTGACTAAATCAGCTTTATGAACAGTTCATTGAGGTGCATGTCCTGATGGACCAGCTGCATCAGCATCTAAATTAGCAGCAGCTTCACCAGTAGTTTCTTCATTAGCAGCATCAGAACTTGTAGATCCTGCAGTATCAGCATCCTCTGATAAAATAGCAGTATGTGAGGCTATAGAGGCTTCAACATTTTCCTCTAAATTCTGATCTGCAGCCAGGTTCTTATCAACATTCAAAATTGATGTTGTTGGTGGAGTGAGTTGAATTGGTGGAGCTTCCAAGTACAAAACCTCAGGCACAATCAGGTTATGAATATCAATTTCAGCACTTGTACCTGGTTCTTCAGTATGTACTGGATCAACCATAGGTGACATAGGAGGTGTAGGTATTTTTGCTTGAGCAGTTTCTGGTTGTGCAGTGTCTGGTTGTGCAGAAGGAAGTAATTCAATATCAACTGGTTCTGTTGAGATCAGAGATTCCTGATCCCCTTCCTTAGCTGCGTCCACTACATCTGAATCTGACTCAACTATGTCCCTATGAGCTCTCTGTTTCCTTAATTTCCTCAAAGGTGGAGACACTGTAGGAGCTTTATTATCAGAATTTAATTTTCTAAGCCTTTTGAGGGGCCTAGGACTCCCAGTTACAGTATCTTTCTGAGAAGAAACCTTCTCAGCTTCTATAACAACAGGTTCTGATATTGGAACCTGTTCCTCAATTGTTTTCTCAAATCAACAGAATTTAATCAAAAAATTCATCACAAAATAAAATTAAAAGTCGATGAAGTAAAGATTAATAAATTGTAATTAAACATGCACAGTCACATAATTTGAGAAATAAAGAACAAATCTTGCAATTAAAGAAAATTTCATTGATATATCAGATGATTACATTCGATGAAATTTATCAATTACATGCAAAAATTACAAGATAGTCCTATTCTACGATTCCTAACATCAACAACCTTAGTCCTAGTCTAGGAAGACCTAACGACTAACTCCTTCTGCTGCTGATGAAGAGCACTGCAAGATGGATGATCCGTTCTTGCTGACGAAGAGCTTCTCTCCTTTCCTCTTCCAGCCTAGTTGCAGTGGCCATAGGAGTGGATGCACTTGAACAATCCGGCATTCCAAATTTCTTCAACAAATATCTGGTGTACTTAGATTGACAAGTAAAAGTTCCTTCTTCATTCTGCTTGACTTGAAGGCCCAGAAAATAGTTAAGTTCTCCCATCATACTCATTTGATATATTGACTGCATCAGCTTGGCAAACTTCTTACAAAGTCTGTCATTTGTAGAACAAAAAATGATATCATCAACATATATTTGCACCAAAAGTAAGTCCTTTCCATGGTTGAGGTAGAACAATATTTTGTCAATAGTCCCTCTGTTAAATCTGTTATTCCTAGTGAACTAACAATGAGATTTACAGAAGGGGGGTTGAATGTAAATCTCAAAACTTTTTCAAGTTTTGAGCAGTTTCAAAGGCTGTGTGTTTAAGATAAACAAGTGTGTGAATTGCTTTAAGCTAATACAGACAGATATATATTCAAGCATAAAAGTACAGAACACAACAGACCTTAAAAACTTTTCTGGTGGATTTGTTGTTCCACCAGAGATGGTATTTCAGAAAATCTGTGATTCAAGAAGTTGATCACAGCTGCATCCTAGTACAAACTAGATAATTTTTCTCAAGATTTTTCTAAACAGCTCTGGAAAAATTCTGTTCTAATTACTAGCTGCTACTTGGTTTATATAACACCAAGTTTACAAGTGAAGACAAAGATAAAAAGTACAATAATAAAATAAGTTCTCCACTTGTTTCTTCTCCATTTTACTCCAGTGCATTGTTGACTATTGCCTCTTTATACTAGAGTAGAACGGCTGCTTTTTCTGATGTTCCTGAAATAGGCTACCACATCTCAGTTGTCTCTGTCAACCCATGTGCCTCTGTTTGTAGGTACAACTACCACTTGTCAACTGCTATTTAACAGAACATCCGTTGAAGCCTTCATCCGTTGATGGCTTTATCCGTTGATGTGTTAGCAGTTGAAGCTCTATCCGTTGATGCACTCATCCGTTGAAGCTTTAGAGACATCCGTTGAAGCTTTGTTTCTCATCCGTTGAAGGTCTTTAAGTTATCCGTTGACACCATTTCATTTATACAAAATTACAAGGCATGAAATATTTACAATTGGCCTTCCTATCTGCATATCCTTTAGTAGTCAACATGACTTATAATTTCCCTCAACATTTAAGAATTATATCTCAAATTCAGAGACTGAAATGTGCTACAACACTAGACTTATTTCTAAGTAAAGCTACACCATCAACGGATAGCCAAAGTGGTCTTATCCGTTGAGGCTACAAACACTAGATTTCTACTTAAGTGTTTTGTTAAACATATCATCAAACTAATGCACATATATTCCTAACAATCTCCCCCTATTTATGGCTTATAAGAATTATAGACATAAATTCAAGGTTAACTTGATGATAACAAAACACTTAACAAATATATGAACTGAAACTAAGTAGAAATTTAAAAGTGCTGCAAAAGTGTATGTACTAGAAGGTAATTGAAGATTTACAGTGTTTCCAAGGGTGCTCCACTAGCCTGAGCAAATCATCTTTTTCTTCTTTGATCCCTGGTTTTCTTTCCCAGCCCTTTGTCATTTTCCTCAATTTGGAGTTGGAGTTGTCTGAAGAATTCAGCTTCATCTTCATCACTGATATCCAACTTAGATTGCATTTCTTTGAGAGTTTCATTGCTGGCAATCTTGAGTTGGTCTTCAAGTCTGAAAAATCTTCTGACTCCTTTATCATCTCTGAATTCCATCAACCAATGAGGTGATTTATGAATTGTAGTTCCCCTTTCTTGAATGAGTAAGGTTCTGGGCAAAGCATTGGGCTCCCTCCAAGTTTTCCTTATGTTGGCAATCTTATTGAGAATTTCAGTCTTGGCAGTCCTGGTAAAGCCAGAATCTTTTTGTATGGCTGAAAAGACTCTGATCAAGGTAGAGTAGCCTTCATTCAGAATCCTGTAGAGAGGCCATATTCTTTCCCCAGCTCCTTTGTATCTGAACACCAATCTCTCTGGTAGCTGTCTGTAAGCAGCAATTCCCCTTACATCCTCCAGATCATCCAGATAGAGTTCAATGTCTGAAATTTCTTTTATGTCACAGATGTGAACATAATCATCTTTAGAAATGGGTGGCTTAGGGTTAGGTTTATGTTTTTGAGTGAATTTCTTAGAGTTTAGGGGAGGTGTAGATTTGGATTTTCTTTTCTGTTTCTTTGGTAGTGGAAGAGTGGTTAAAAAGGTAGGCAAATTGATGGTATCCCAATCAATAGGTTCCTCTTTTGGGATGATTGGTTCACCATGGATGTTTATAGTGGGATCAGCAACAAAGGGTTCAGGTATGGAAGGTAGAGATTTAGTTTCTTCAGTGTTGCCTTCACTCCTTCTATGTGCCTTGGCCTTTCTTCTGTTTCCCTTCTGCCATTCCTCTTTTTCCTCCATGCTTTCACCAAATATACTCCCAAAAACCTCATCTAAGTTTGCAATCTTGTCTTCACCTCTGACTTCAATTCCTTTCTCATTTTCAACTAGACTTGACTTTAGCTTTTGTTCAAGCTTTGCTTGTGCTCTTTTGTCAGCCTTGAGTTTTTCAGCTTCTTTCTTTAACCTTTTGGTTTCTTCCCTCTTGGCTATTGAGAATTTGGGATGTCCTTGCATCACACATATGCTCTTTCCCTCTCTAAAGATAATAGCCATGTTTCTCCTTACTGCCTCATCCATGGTCTCCTTGTGTTTTATGATGCTAGTACCCAAAACTTTGTCTTCATCAGGCTTTGGAAGGGGAAAGTCCACTTCTTTCATCTGAGCAAAGTCTAGAGGGTTCTTTGTAGAGTCCTTGCTGGATCTGGTGTTGGGCTTGAGAACCATAGGTTTTAGATTCTTGAAAGAAGTCTCTCCAACCTTATTTCTCCTTTCTGGCTTGTGCTCCATATTGATTGGTTCAACCTTTGTGCTATGTTTCACAGATATTGATTTATCTTGTGTTGAGCCAAACAGCTGTTGCATCCTTTCATCAATTCTCCTCCTTTGCTCTTTCACTTGAATTTCAGCTGCTGCTAGCTGGATTAAATCAATTCCATCAGGCTTTCCTTTGATTTGAATGATTGGAGAAGTAGTGATGGCAGGAACTAGCACTTTAGATAATTGGATTTTTGTAGATGGCTCTCCTTCCCCTTCCCTTTTACTCTCCCCCTTTTTGTTATCATCAAGGAGAGGGGTCAAGCCCTGTGCTTTTGCCAGCTGCATAAGTAGATTTGTTTGAGATTGTTGGTTGTGAAGAATGGTGGCCACAGAATCTTCAATAACTTGAACTCTGTCTTCCAATTTGGCCAGCCTCTTTTCAGTATGTGATTCCTTTTTCAATCTCAACAAAATGTCCTGCATTATAACAAAGGGCATGACTGAATCCAATTTTTCAGAATTGTAGGATTTCAAGTCAGCAATATCCTTTCTGAGTTCATCCACACTCAGATTCTGTCTTACTTGCTACAACTTCATGAGATGCAGTGAGTCCAAGTGAGCTGTAAGGATAGCCTTTGTACCAGCATGAGAAGTTTTCTGAATGGCCTGTTTGATAGTACTGATTTGTTTGACTAAGGAGACATTGAATTTCCCTGTTGTAGACTCCTTTGTGAAGGCCCATTCAGGTAGATTTGGAATAGAACTAGGGCCTTCATCTCCCCCTAAGTTCATGCTTCCATCAGAAGAAACAAAGTCATCATCATCAGAATTTACTCCAAATTCTTCAAATAACTCACCAGCTGTTGAAGGCATCTTGTTAATAGCAGTTTTGTCCCTTTGAAGAGATGCTGTTGTATGTACTAGATGTAGTGTCTTTTCTGCCTCCACATTGCCCTGTGCAGCCAATACTTGATAGGATGAAACAGGATGAGTAAAAGTGTCAGCATCCAAGGAAATGTTATCAATTACAGCTTTGTAATGTTGCTGAAATTGTCTTTCCTTTTCAGCATCAGTCACAATCATTGACTCACTAGCAATGGCTGGATCCATCCTTATATCTACTGTACCTGCCTTTCTCTCATTTTCTCTATGTTCTTGCATCAGGGGCTCCCCCTGGCTCACACAACTCACTCCCTCACCTTCACCTACTAAGGTGGTACTCCTCTCACTTACTTTTGCCATGCTGGAAGAAATAGCATGCATATTTGAGCTCTCAATCTCTCCTTTTGCCTGGGAGCAACCCGGCCTCTCACTCAAATTGTCACTCCCTTCCCTCAGTCCTAGAAGTGATTGTACAGTAATCAAGTCTTCTACACTTGGAATTGTTTCAGTTGTGTGTGTAGAGACTATCAACGGATGAGGAATAGCCGTTGAAGGTGAAACTGATGGTATCAACGGATAACTGCTGTTAAGCTTATCCGTTGAAGAACAACCACTTGTCAACGGATGAGTGATATCCGTTGAAGAAGGAAAAGAAGTAGAAATTGAAAGTGATATAACTGTTGAATCTGTGTAGATTGATATGAGTTTTGGTGACACAGATCCTTCAATTACATCTGAAAGAATTTGCGGGTGATCCAACAAATCATCTAAAAGATGATGATCACCTGTATTTGAGTGGGGATCCTCCCTTAGTTGTAAAGAGGGAGAATCAGGAATTGATGGGAATAACATATCCACATCTAGAGATGGTGAGGAAGTGTGTGGTGATTGATGTGTGTTAATTGTGAGAGAATGGGGCTGTGACTCCACATTTGTTGGAGCCACATCAAACTGAGTTTGAGAAGGCATAGATACAGATGGATGTATCTGTGCAGTGTGTGCACCCTGTGTAGAAGATTGGGTTCTAGCTCTCTTTCTTCTAATAAAGGCTTTTGTTGGTGAGTGTTTGGCTTTAGTGTCCCTCCCTCGTTTGTGTGTTCCTGGTTGGGAACTATTTTCAATAGTTACATCCTTTTGGGAGGATGCAGCTAGGGATATGCTAGTAACCTTTTCAACCACCACAGCTTTTTGAGAAACTGTGGCTTGGCTAGCTTGGGAAGTACTTTTCTCTCCTTCCTTATCCTGGGGGTTTCTTTGATGTTCACCCCTCCCCTCACCACTCACACCCTGTTCACTCCCCTCAGGGTTAATGGTAGGTGTTACAACTGTTGTCTTTTGAGAAACAACAGAGGTGGTTTTCTTTGTCTTTGATTTTAAAAGTTTAGTTTTGGTGACCTTGGTAGGAATCTGTTGGGGCATTGTCACAGATTCCATGGCCACACTAGAAGATAAAGAAATAGAGGGGTTGGAAGAAGTAGGATTTGTAGAAGCAATTACCTCACCTACCTGTGGTGCATTCATGATTGGTAAATATACCAATGGCACACTGCTGTTGAGATCCATTCTCAATAAATCTGCAAGAACTCTTTTCTCTTGCGCCCAACACTTGAGTTTATTATTCTCATTCGTAATGACCAAACCTTCAGCAACATGGTTAGCCAATAACATAAAGAATCTAGCATAATAGATGTTATTAGGTCTATTAGCTTTGTTACCTAATCTAGTACCCAATTCTAGCATAACATAGTTGCTAAAATTAAAATACCTATCAGAAACAAGCATATAGAGCATATTAACAAGAGATGAAGTTATGGCATCAAAATTGCTAATTTTCCCAGAGAAAACCTTGATAAAGGCATCCCCAAGAAAATCCATTCTTTCCTAAGGCCTTTTCTTTTAATACTCCCTAAACTAGCAGAGTTAAGAGAATAACCTATGGAATCTAACATGCTGGATACATCATTATCAGTGTGTGGTGTCATGGCATTGTTCTCAGGTAATTTAAAACATGCTAGTAAGTCATCACAGTTAACACAGTGATTTTTACCTTTGAGAGTGAAGGAGATAGTCATATCTATGGAGTTGAACTCAGCAGTTGTCCAAATCTCCTCAACTACTTCACAGTAAATCGTTGGGGCTTCCAGCATTGCATAGCTAAGTTTACAGTTTTTGATGAAGTCCATCATTTTGTGATAATCTGAGTGGGCTTCATTCTTTTCTACCAAAGCTATGAAATTGTTCTTCTCATAGATGAACCCAGATTGAGACATAATCTTTACTACTGGTGCCATTCTTGTGAGTAGAAATTGCAGAGAATAACTTGAAGGTTTTGCAGAGAGAAAATGGTAAAAGCTTTGAAATTTCAAGAAAGCGTAAAGTAAAAATGAAAAATCAGAAGGGCTTATATACTTTCTCAAATAAAAAAAAAGCATAAATAAGAGATTAAACAATAAATATGTGTAAGTGAATTTCAGCCGTTTATGAATAAACTGTAAGTATTCTGAAAACTACCTTTAAAACAAATACATACAGCTGTATGTATGAGTATCAATGGTTAAGACAATAGAATCAACGACTGTGAAACACTTGAATCGACTGATGTGATATTTCAACGAATAAGGTAAACTGTCATCCGTTGAAGAGCACTTCAGTTTTATCCGTTGACGGATAAAAATTCCAGAAATGTATATGACTTTCAACGGATAATGAACATCCGTTGACAGAACAATTTTGACTTTCAACGGATAGGAAATATCCGTTGAAGGAATAATCTATGTTAAAAATAAAATTTGTTCTTGCAGCTAATATATTTCAGGCTTCAATTCAAATTGCAATAAGGACATGAATTTTAAGAGTAATTAAGCATACCTAGCTCACTTACCAATCTTGTGAATGTTGATTCATCAAGTGGCTTGGTAAATATGTCTGCAATTTGTTGTTCACTTGGAACAAAATGAAGTTCCACTGTACCTTTCATCATATGTTCCCTAATGAAGTGGTACTTGATATCAATGTGCTTGGTCCTTGAGTGCTGCACAGGATTCTCTGTTATGGCTATGGCACTTGTGTTGTCACAAAAAATAGGAATTCTATCAACATGTAGTCCATAATCAAGGAGTTGATTCCTCATCCATAACACTTGAGAGCAGCAACTTCCAGCAGCAATGTATTCAGCCTCAGCTGTAGAAGTAGAGACTGAATTTTGCTTTTTGCTAAACCATGATACAAGCTTGTTTCCCAGGAATTGGCAGGAGCCTGTTGTACTTTTCCTGTCTATTTTGCAACCTGCATAGTCTGCATCTGAGTAGCCAATTAGATCAAAACCAGACTCTCTAGGGTACCAAATTCCTAGATTTGGAGTCCCCTTGAGATATCTGAAAATTCTTTTAATAGCTACTAAGTGAGATTCTTTAGGGTCAGCTTGAAATCTAGCACAGAGACATGTAGAAAACATTATATCTGGTCTACTGGCAGTTAAATATAAAAGTGAACCAACCATGCCTCTATAACTTGTAATGTCCACAGACCTTTCAGTCTTATTTAATTCAAGTTTGGTGGCAGTGGCCATGGGAGTTTTTGCAGATGAACATTCTATTAAGTCAAACTTCTTTAAAAGATCATAAATATATTTAGTTTAACTAATGAAAATTCCATCACTAACTTGTTTAACTTGTAAACCAAGAAAATAGGTTAGTTCTCCCATCAGGCTCATTTCATAATTACTTTGCATTAGCTTAGCAAACTTTTTACAAAGCTTATCATCTGTAGATCCAAATATTATGTCATCTACATAAATTTGAACAAGTATACTAGAGCCATTAACATTCCTAAAGAAGAGAGTTTTATCAACAGTACCTCTAGTGAAGTGATTCTCCAAAAGGAATTTTGATAAGGTTTCATACCAGGCTCTAGGTGCTTGCTTCCGTCCATAGAGTGCTTTCAACAGATAATACACATAGTCTGGAAAATTTGAATCTTCAAACCCTGGAGGTTGACTTACATAAACTTCTTTCTCCAATTTCCTATTTAGAAATGCACTCTTGACATCCATTTGATAGACTTTGAAATTGGCATGGGCTGCATAGGCTAGAAAAATTCTGATGGCTTCAAGTCTTGCAACAGGAGCATATGTCTCATCAAAATCTATTCCCTCTTGTTGAGAATAGCCTTTAGCAACCAATCTGGCTTTATTCCTTATGACAATGCCATTTTCATCCATCTTGTTTCTGAATACCCATTTTGTGTCAATAGGACTCTTGTTCTTTGGTTTGGGTACCAGCTTCCAAACTTTGTTTCTCTCAAATTGGTTCAGCTCTTCCTGCATAGCTAATATCCAATCTGGATCCAATAAAGCTTCTTCCACTTTCTTAGGTTCCTCCTGAGATAGAAAACTACTATACAGACATTCATCTTGAGTAGCTTTTCTTGTTTGCACTTTAGATGATGCATCACCAATGATCAGTTCAAAGGGATGATTCTTGGTCCATTTCCTTTGAGGTGGAAGATATACTCTAGATGAGGTGGCCTCAGTATTGTCATGATGTGAGACAGAGTGTTGATTAGTTGAAACTCCCCCTGAGTTGTTGGTCCTTTGCAGGGAACTTGGAGTTCTATTAACTGATGATGTAAATCGATTATCCGTTGATGAACTATGATCAACGGATGCTTCATTTTGTACTTCAATGGATGATGCACTATGTCTTTCAACGGATACTGCATTGCCTCTATCAACGGATGCAGAATTTTGTGCATTATCCAAGGGCATGTTTTGAATCCCTTTTGAAGTGTCATCTCCATCAGTCTCCTCTTCACTATCATCACAATATATCTCAATGTTGTTAAATTTGAGTCTCTCATGGTGTCCCTCATCTGTTAGTCCATCAATCTTTTTATCATCAAACACAACATGCACAGATTCCATAACAATGTTGGTTCTTAGATTGTAGACCCTATAAGATTTTCTAGCTGAGTAACCAACAAATATCCCTTCATCAGCCTTTGCATCAAACTTCCCTTTATGGTCAGATTGATTTCTCAGTATAAAGCATTTACATCTAAAGACATGAAGAAAGTTTAGAGTTGGTTTTCTTCTCTTGAACAACTGATAAGGAGTCATGCCTTTAGCTTGATTGATCAAAGAAATATTCTGAGTGTAGCAGGCACAATTAACAGCTTCAGCCCAGAAATATGTTGGTAACTTTGATTCTTCAAGCATTGTTCTAGCAGCCTCAATTAAAGATCTTTTCTTTCTTTCAACTACCCCATTTTGCTGAGGTGTTCTTGGAGCTGAGAACTCATGCATGATTCCATTTTCTTCACAGAACAGCCTCATTGTCAAATTCTTGAACTCAGTTCCATTGTCACTCCTGATATTCCTAACCTTCAAGTCAGGATGATTATTGACTTGTCTGATGTGATTGATAATGATTTCACTTGCTTCATCCTTTGATCCAAGAAAATAGACCCATGAAAACTTTGAGAAATCATCTACAATCACTAAGCAATATCTTTTTCTTGCAATTGACAATACATTGACTGGTCCAAACAAATCCATATGTAGCAGCTGTAATGGTTCATCAATTGTTGTTTCAAGCTTCTTTTTGAATGATGCTTTCCTTTGTTTGCCTTTCTGACAAGCATCACACAAACCATCCCTTGAGAATTCAACAAAAGGAATTCCTCTAACTAAGTCCTTTTTGACTAGATCATTCATTGTCTTGAAATTCAAATGGGATAGCTTCTTGTGCCATAGCCAACTTTCAACTGGACTTGCTTTGCTGAAGAGACAAGTAATAGATTCTGCATCAGTAGAGTTGAAGTCAGCTAAGTACACATTTCCTTTTCTAACTCCAGTTAGAACCACTTTGTTGTCTTTCTTACTGGTGACAACACAGGCTCCAGAATTGAAGGAAATTGTATTCCCTCTATCACATAGTTGACTGATGCTCAGTAAGTTGTGCTTGAGACCATCAACTAATGCAACTTCATCAATGATGACATTCCTTGTTGAAATCAAGCCATATCCCATAGTAAACCCTTTGCTGTCATCTCCAAAGGTTATGCTAGGGCCAGCTCTCTCCTTAAACTCTGTGAGCAGGGAGAAATCTCCTGTCATGTGTCTTGAACAGCCACTGTCCAAGTACCATAGATTTCTTCTGTTTCCCTGGTTGCTTGATGAACTAACTTCATTTTCCTCAGAATCAGCCATGAGAGCCAAGTTGACATATTCCACATCTTCATCCTCTTCTTCTCCATCAGCTGCCCAGTCTTTTTCTTGAGTAATGAAAGCCTTCTCCTTTTGCTTGAGCAGATCAAAATATTTCTTTTTGTAATCTACTTGGTCAAATTTCTTCTTTTCAGAAGTTGGCTTTCTGCACTCACTTGCAAAGTGTCCACTTATACCACAATTGAAACACTTGAACTTGGATTTGTCCACCATGTTCTTATGAGGTTTAGTGGCTCTAGTGTTTTTCTTAAATTTCATCTTTGCAAATCTTCTGGACAGAAATGCAAGATGCTCATCAATACCATCAGAGTCATCTTGGCTGGAGTTGTCTTCATTCTCAGCAACTTGCTCCTTACCCTTGCTTGATTCTGATTTGCTTGTGCCATCTTTGGAGTTTAATGTTGATCTCACAGTTTCTTGTCTGCATTCTTTCTCATTTTCAGCTATCAAGGCAACTGAACCTCCTTTCTTTCTTCCCTTCTCCAATACCTCATCCTGTTCCAGCTCTAGTTCATAAGTCTTCAAGATTCCATATAATCTTTCAAGAGTGAAGTCCTTATAATCTTGAGAGTTTCTCAAGGAGACAGTCATGGGTTTCCATTCCTTTGGCAAGGATCTTAAAATTTTAAGATTTGAATCCTTCACCTGGTACACTCTACCATACAGCTTCAGTCCATTCAACAGCTTTTGGAATCTATTGAATGTGTCATTTAAAGATTCATTTTCTTCAAAATGAAAATACTCATACTGTTGAATGAGAAGCTGCATTTTGTTTTCTTTTACTTGTTCAGTACCTTCACACAGTAGCTGAACTGTGTCCCAAACCTCTTTGGCAGTTGTGCAATTTATCACATTATCAAACATATCCTTGTCAAGACCATTAAACAAAATGTTCATAGCCTTCTTATCATTGTGGACTTCTTCTGTGTCTTCCATTGTCCATTCTGCTCTAGGTTTTGGAATGGATTGACCAACAACAATTGTGGCTGTAGCAACTGTGGCTACTTTGTGGGGAATGTGAGGACCATTCTCAATGCAGTTTACATAACCTTCATCTTGGGAGAGTAGATGAAGGTGCATTTTCACCTTCCAATGGTGATAACTGTCTTTGTCAAGAACTGGGATTTTTACTCCAATATCCTTCTTACTCATCTTTGTTAGTTTCCAAGAACTTTAAACTCTTTGTGTGTCAAGAGCCTGCTCTGATACCAATTGTTATTCCTAGTGAACTAACAATGAGATTTACAGAAGGGGGGTTGAATGTAAATCTCAAAACTTTTTCAAGTTTTGAGCAGTTTCAAAGGCTGTATGTTTAAGATAAATAAGTGTGTGAATTGCTTTAAGCTAATACAGACAGATATATATTCAAGCACAAAAGTACAGAACACAACAGACCTTAAAAACTTTTCTGGTGGATTTGTTGTTCCACCAGAGATGGTATTTCAGAAAATCTGTGATTCAAGAAGTTGATCACAGCTGCATCCTAGTACAAACTAGATAATTTTTCTCAAGATTTTTCTAAACAGCTCTGGAAAAATTCTGTTCTAATTACTAGCTGCTACTTGGTTTATATAACACCAAGTTTACAAGTGAAGACAAAGATAAAAAGTACAATAATAAAATAAGTTCTCCACTTGTTTCTTCTCCATTTTACTCCAGTGCATTGTTGACTATTGCCTCTTTATACTAGAGTAGAACGGCTGCTTTTTCTGATGTTCCTGAAATAGGCTACCACATCTCAGTTGTCTCTGTCAACCCATGTGCCTCTGTTTGTAGGTACAACTACCACTTGTCAACTGCTATTTAACAGAACATCCGTTGAAGCCTTCATCCGTTGATGGCTTTATCCGTTGATGTGTTAGCAGTTGAAGCTCTATCCGTTGATGCACTCATCCGTTGAAGCTTTAGAGACATCCGTTGAAGCTTTGTTTCTCATCCGTTGAAGGTCTTTAAGTTATCCGTTGACACCATTTCATTTATACAAAATTATAAGGCATGAAATATTTACAATTGGCCTTCCTATCTGCATATCCTTTAGTAGTCAACATGACTTATAATTTCCCTCAACATTTAAGAATTATATCTCAAATTCAGAGACTGAAATGTGCTACAACACTAGACTTATTTCTAAGTAAAGCTACACCATCAACGGATAGCCAAAGTGGTCTTATCCGTTGAGGCTACAAACACTAGATTTCTACTTAAGTGTTTTGTTAAACATATCATCAAACTAATGCACATATATTCCTAACAAAATCTACTTTCCAGAAGAAACTGAGCTAATGTCTCATACCATGCTCTTGGAGCTTGCTTAAGGCCATACAATGCTTTATCAAGCCTGTAGACATGATTGGGAAATTTGGGATCTACAAAGCCTGGAGGTTGTTCAACATATACCTCTTCTTCCAATTCTCCATTAAGAAAAACACTTTTCACATCCATTTGAAAGACTTTAAACTTCTTGTGAGCAGCATAAGCCAAAAATATCCTTATGACTTCCAATCTAGCAAATGGTGCAAATGTTTCATCATAATCAATTCCCTCCTGTCGAGAGTATCCTTTTGCAACCAGCCTTGCTTTGTTCCTTGTAATTATGCCGTCACTGTCAGTTTTGTTTCTGAACACCCATTTTGTACCAACAACTGATCTGTTCCTTGGTCTTGGCACTAGGGTCCAGACTTTATTTCTTTCAAATTCATTTAACTCTTCTTGCATTGCTTGCACCCGATCAGCATCTTGAAGAGCTTCTTCCACTTTTTTTGGTTCAGTATGAGAAATAAAAGAATGATAAAGACATTCTGTTGATGTAGCTGTTCTAGTTCTGACACCTGCATCAGGATTTCCAATAATTAAGCCAGGTGTATGTGCTTTAGTCCACTTCCTTGCAGATGGAAGGTTTTCTCTAGAACTGGATGCTCCCCCATGATCCATGCTGTCTCTATCAACATTTTCTGATGCTCCCCCTGAAATTATCCTCTCTGAGTTGGATCCTTCGTTATTTGAGTTTCCAGAAATATCAGAACATGAGTTTCCAGAATTATCAGAACTTGGCCCATCAGAACTTGAAGAGCCTGTTGTAGGTTCTAATGCTTCTTGAGATGTGGTTGGATCTTCAGTATGCCCCCCCTGCACAGGTGCATTTTCCTTAGACGTAGTCACCACAGTTTCAATAACATTAGAGTTTAATCCATCAGAGTTTGCAGTATCAGGATTTACAGAATCAGAATTTAAAACTTCATTTTCGAATCTCAGCTGATCATGATCATTGAATCTTCAAGTCCAGTAATCTTCTTATTATCAAAAGAGACATTGATAGATTCCATGACAACCCGTGTTTTTAAATTGTAGACTCTGAAGGCTTTTTTAGAAAGTGGATATCCAACAAAAATTTCTTCATCAGCTTTTAGATCAAATTTGGATAGTTGTTCGGGATGAGTCTTAAGAACAAAATACTTGCATCCAAATACATGAAAATACTTCAGATTTGGCTTCTTTTTCTTCACCATCTCATATGGTGTTTTTCCATGCTTGTTAATGAGTGTTGCATTCTGAGTAAAACAAGCAGTCTACACAGCTTCAGCCCAAAAGTAGGTTGGCAACTTTGCTTCATCAAGCATAGTTCATGCAGCTTCAATAAGAGTTCTATTCTTTCTTTCAACAACTCCATTTTGCTGTGGAGTTCCAAGAGCAGAAAATTCCTGCTTTATTTCATGGTCTTTGCAGAACTCTTCCATAATCAAATTCTTGAACTCAGTGCCATTATCACTCCTTGTAATCTTCACATAATCTTTGACCAATTTATCTAGTTGCTTGACATGATCAATCAAGATATATGCAGTTTCACTTTTTGTGTGCAAGAAATACACACATGTGTATCTGGTGAACTCATCCACTATGACCATAGCATATTTCTTCTTTGCAATAGACATGACATTAACTGGACCAAATAGATCAACATGTATTAGGTGATAAGGCTCAAGAATTGATGATTCAGTCTTGCTCTTGAATGAAGATTTTCTTTGTTTTGCCTTCTGACATGAATCACAAAGGCCATCAGGAGCAAATACTGACTTTGGCAATCCTCTCACAAGATCTTTCTTGACTAGTTCATTTATATTGTTAAATTTAAATGAGAGAGTTTCTTGTGCCAATCTCAGCTTTCTTCAATTGATGCTCTACTCAACAGACAGATTGCAGAACCATCAGTACTTGTTGAAAGCTTGGCTTCATAAATGTTACCATGCCTGTATCCTTTCAGAACAACTTTGCCTATAGATTTGCTTATAACTTCACACTGTTCTTCAAAGAAATCCACATGATAACCTCTGTCACAGATTTAACTCACACTCAGCAGATTGTGTTTAAATCCTAAAACCAGAGCTACTTTTTCAATGATAACATTCCCAAGATTGATATTTCCATATCCCAGAGTTTTTCCAATGTTGTCATCTCCATAAGAAACACCTGGGCCAGCTTTCTCCACAAAGTCTGATAGCAGGTGTGGCGCCCTCCAAACCCGGGTCAGAAGTTTGGGGTCCACACACACACACATCTTATTTATAACCTGCTTATAACAATAATATGCAGTGACCCTATTTACCAACTACCACGGATCGCAACAGGTTAAAGTATGCACACAAGCCATACATCTACTTATATTACATATCGTTCAAATCCCAACCATTCAAACTCAATCTGAGTATTAAACTTTATTACAAACTTTTACAGACTTAAATTATTCCTAAAGAAGCCTACTAGCTCAGCTTTCTCAACCTGAACCCCTGGCTCTCGCGCTGGACTGGGGATCCTTGTTACCAACTGGTTCCTTTTTAGCTGGAAAGAATATAAACAACATCGCACAAATGAGCTAACTAGCTCAGTAAGTCACAATGACAAAACTGAGAATAATGATCATCAATAGAACATGATTATGATATCAAGTGAACAATGGATTATGATTTAGAATTGGATATTATACTTTTAATTTAAAAACCAAGGTTAGGCTGCTGATCAGTCACGCACTAACCTCGAGCAAGGCACACATCATTGCTCTAACTACCGGATCCAAGGCACACATTGGCCTAACTTGACCATTATATGGTCTAACCACGAGTCTGGTCCACAATTTTATAAAAACAATCCAATTCTAACATAATAATAGAATAAGCAATAATAAACAATAATCCGAATCATTAACAACAATGAGTGTTTAACAATGAAAGGGTTTCAATCCTTGTAAGGATCAATAAGATAATTTAAAAGCTTGGATGCTGGTATTGAAAGAATTGGATAACAAAGGAATCAACACTTCAGGGTTTCAAAGATTTGGGCTTTCAAAGCATAGGATACAATGTTTGAGTATATAATTAATTCAGTTTAGTGTTTGGGATTTTGTTTGCATGTATTTGTGGAGTAGTATCGTATACTTGAGGTTCGTGTTTGGGTATACAACAATCAATGGTCTAGAAAGAATAAGGTTCATGGCTCAAGATCAATAACTGAAATCCGGGTTTAGGTTTCTGTGCTTCAAAGCACTTGCAATATCACAGGATTATCAAGTATTACAATATCTCGAGAAAGTTCAGAACACTTGCCTGGTACTAGCTTACTACTCTGCACTCGCTTCCAATCACAATCGTCTTGCCTCTTCTGCTCACATATCATAAACATCTATCAATAATCGACTCATAGAGTTCTATTCAATACATACTTCTATCTACCCTTCGTTTTACCCAAATCCGATTAACAGATTGAAAATTATGCAATAATCAAGTAAACACCGAATATATAGACTGATAGTCAATCAACAAGTCACATATAACACATAATACATCACGTAATCAATGATATATTATTTATAAAGAAGTCTCGGGTCATAAATAGGCTTTCGGGTATTTAAAATGATTTTTAAAACATTTTTCGGAATTAAAACGGGTCGTTGGATCAATTTCGGGTTAATAAACAGGGTTCGGTTGGCCAATTCTGGCTCCGAAACAATTTTATAATAATTATCGAGCCTTGGAAATAATTTAGAATAATATTTTAAAGCTCGAAACTATTTTTCGAAATTTTTATATCATTTTTAAATAATTAAATCTAATTAAATAATTAACTAAAATCAATTAATAATTAATTAAATCAATTAATCAATTAATTTTCAAATTAATTGACCAATTAATCAATTAAAAATTAACTTAAATTAATTAACTAATTAATTCAGATTTATTTTTGAATTAAAAATAATTTTCAGAATTAAAATACTAATTTTTAGAATTTTCAGAAATTAAAAATGAATTTTTATAATAAAAATAAATAGGAAATATGATTTTTAAATATTTTTAAAACAAGAATCCTAAATTTGCAAAGTCTGGAAACTTCAAGGACCAAACTGCATCGTTTTCAAAATTATAGGTACTAAACTGTAATTTTCCAGCCCCGTCGCCGGAAAATACAGGGGTGGCCGGAGAACACGTTCCCGGCGTCCTCACCCCACCAACACCTCCAGATCACATCTATAATTCACCAGGAACTTAACCATACCAACAAATCATTCTAATCATCCCTGAGTTGGCCGAAATTTGGCCGTGAAGTTTTCCAGTTTCCGGCGAACTTCGGAAAATTTTAAAAGACAACTCCCTTCTCTACAGACCTCGGTGATTCATGAAACTTATACGACTAGATTGCAAATTTCATAGAGAACAAAATCCACTATATCACAACATCAATCTATTCCAGAATAAGAAATCCCCAAATTTTAATTAAGAACATTCATACGGGTTATAAACCCTAATTTTAAAATTCGAAAATCAAACTCAAATTTGAACATGTTATTGAACTCCAAATCAGACGTATAATATATCAAAATCATCAGGAAAACAAGCTCTACAACATGCAGTCATCAAATCATACAAACAATCATCCGAACAAAAATTCATATTTTTAATAAATTTAATTCGAAAATAAATAAATTTCCAGAAAATAAACCTTTGATTCTGCAGTGAAACAAAGCTCAGAATCTGATAGAACACTTCAAATCCTTCATTTTGGTTACTCAAGCTTTGAAAACAGAGATTGGTAATGCCTTCGTTTTGCTGTTTGATTCTTAGAACAGTTTATGTAATTAGGGTTTTTCTCTGAAAATTATAAAATTAACTATCTGCAAATGATTTTGATACGAAATAAAATACGGTAAAAGGCTATTTATAATTAAGGAAAATTAGTATCCCGTTGGATCATTCCGGATATAAAACGATACGTTTATTTATAAAAACTGATCCAAACGGTATCGATTTTCGGGATAATTATCCAAATCAGTACAATTTGTACTGCAGTCTTGGTCTCAGCGCCTGGTTACACGTACTACGAAGTGATAACAGGGATAGTTTAATAAAAAGCTCCCGTTTATCGAAAATACGGGTTTTATTGATTTACCGAAACGAATATTGTATCGAAAATGTTGCGACGGGACCCGCGCAGAACAAACAGTAGCCGGATCGAAAAAGTCGAAACATAGAATATGCTCGGAATATTGCAATTAGATTAGGAAGGAGTTCTCGGAAGAGTTTCGGGTTCCAAAAACGTAACAACGGTTGACGTCAGTTGGTTCCCATTTTTATAAAATAGATTTTAAATACTCGGAAAAGATTTTATAAATTTCATATGATCCTTATAAATCCATAAATCAACATAAAAATAATTAGGAAGATATGACAATTATCTATGTTTTATTTTGGACATATAAAAATTAAAATACTCAATTAATATTATTTTTGAATATCCAAGTACAGATAACATTTAACAATTAACTCACAGAATAGATACTGAACACACATAATAATTATTTAATAGGAAAATAATTGCACGATATATCCCGGATATTACATCCTTCCCCCCTTAAAAGGATTCTGTCCTCAGAATCTCCTAAGAAAACAAATGAGGGTACTTTTCTCTCATATCACTTTCTAATTCCCAGGTTGACTCTTCAACCTTTGGGTTTCTCCATAATACTCTTATTAACTTTACCACTTTATTTCTCAATACTTTTTCTCTCTCCTCTAAAATCTCTATCGGACTCTCTACATAAGACAAATCTGCCTGAAGCTCTATTGGCTCATATTCTATTACATGCCTGGAGTCTGGATTATATTTCTTGAGCATTGATACGTGAAAAACATTGTGAATGTGCTCCATGTGCGGTGGTAATGCCAACTCGTAAGCTACTTTGCCAACACGCTTTAGGATCTCAAAAGGTCCGACATATCTTGGACTCAGCTTTCCTTTCTTTCCAAACCTCGTTAGTCCTTTCCACGGTGATACTTTCAGTAATACAAAGCTTCCTTCTTCAAATTCCATGTCTTTCCTTGACTGATCTGCATACTTCCTCTGACGATCTTGTGCGGCTATTAATCTATTCTGGATAATTTTAACAACTTCCTTTGTCTGCTGCACCAATTCAAGTCCGAGTATTTTGTGTTCTCCTACTTCGTCCCAATACACTGGAGATCTACATTTGCCGTAATAAAGGGCTTCATAGGGTGGCATCCCAATGTTGGCGTGATAGCTGTTGTTATAAGCAAACTCTACCAGGGGTAAATGCTCGTCCCAACTTCCTTTAAAATTAATAGCATAATTACGTAACATGTCCTCGATTGTCTGGATCATTTTTTTTCACTTTGGCCGTCCGTCTGCGGGTGATAGGTCGTACTCATATTCAATTTTATTCCTAAATATTCTTGAAAACTCTTCCAAAATCTTGAATTAAATCTTGGATCTCGATCAGATACAATAGACACTGGAACTCCATGACGAACTACAATTTCCTTTAGGTACATATGGACTAACTTGTCGAGCGAAAATCTTTCATTTATAGGCAGAAAATGAGCTGACTTGGTAAGTCTATCCACTATAACCCAAATGGCATCATGATTAGCCCTTGTCCTTGGTAATCCAACTATAAAATCCATGGAAATGTGTTCCCATTTCCATTCTGGAATCTCCAATGGCTGTAGCAATTCACTTGGTCTCTGATGCTCTGTTTTAACTCTCTGACATGTATAACATTTGCTAATCCATTCCGTAATTTCCCTCTTCATGTCTGACCACCAATAATTCTTCTTTAAATCTCTATACATCTTGGTACTTCCTGGATGGATGGAATACCTTAAATTATGTGCCTCCTGTAGAATTTCATTCTTTAACTTTATCACCGGTGGAATCCAAATTCTAGATGAAAACCTCAGAATACCTTGGTCATCTTTCTGCGTGCATAACTCTTCCCCTACCAAACGATTTATATCTTGATCCATTACATCTTCCTGACATTTCTTTATTTTCTCTAATAATTCCGGTTGGAAAATCATACTGTACACTTTTACTTCCTCAGGCTTGCAAACTCTAATCTCCAATTCCAATTTCTGAAATTCCTTATATATCTCTTCAGGTACGGACAACACATTTAACCTTTCCTTCCGACTTAACGCGTCTGTTACAACATTCGCTTTACCGGGATGATAATTAATCGAGCAATCATAATCCTTGATCAACTCTAACCATCTCCTTTGCCTCATATTAAGTTCCTTCTGGGTAAATATATACTTTAAGCTTTTGTGATCCGTGAAAATCTCGCACTTTTCTCCATACAAATAATGTCTCCAAATCTTCAAAGTGAAAACTATGGCTGCTAGCTCCAAATCATGAGTAGGATACTTCTATTCGTGTGGTTTCAATTGCCTAGACGCATACGCAATCACCTTTTCGTGCTGCATTAGAACACATCCTAATCCTTTGTGAGAAGCATCACTATAAATTACGAAATTCCCTTGATCGTCTGGAAGTGACAAAACAGGTGCCGTGATTAATCGTCGCTTCAACTCCTGAAAACTTTCCTCACATTTGTCGTTCCATATAAACTTCTCATTCTTTCATGTAAGCTTTGTTAATGGTGTGGCAATCCTCGAGAAATTTTGAACAAATCGACGATAATATCCCGCCAATCCTAAGAAACTTCTTACCTCGGTGGGTGTTTTCGGCCTCTCCCAATTCGTAATTGCCTCGATCTTTGTCGGGTCCACTTTGATCCCTTTATTACTAACTATGTGCCCTAAGAACTGAACTTCCTGTAGCCAAAACTCACACTTCGAGAATTTAGCATATAACTTCTTTTTCCTTAAAATCTCCAAAGTCGTTCTCACATGTTCCGCATGATCCTCTTCCGTCTTTGAATAGATTAAAATATCATCTATAAACACAATAACAAACTTATCCAAATACTCCTTGAAAATTCTGTTCATCAGGTCCATAAACGCTGTCGGGGCATTGGTCAATCCAAAAGACATCACTAAAAACTCGTAATGTCCATACCTTGTTCTGAAAGCTGTCTTTGGTATATCTTCTGGCTTGATCTTTAGTTGATGATATCCTGATCTTAAATCAATTTTGGAGAAATACTTGGCTCCCTTCAACTGGTCGAACAGATCGTCAATTCTGGGTAACGGATACTTGTTCTTTTTCGTAAGCTTGTTGAGCTCCCTGTAGTCAATACACAGTCTCATGCTTCCATCTTTCTTCTTAACAAATAATACCGGGGCTCCCCACGGGGATACACTGGGTCTGATTACTCCTTTTTCTAACAGCTCTTGCAATTGCTTTGCTAGCTCTTTCATCTCAACATGAGCCATTCTGTACGGGGCCTTGGATACTGGTTCTGTTCCAGGTGCTAAGTCGATCGCAAATTCAATTTCTCTATCTAGAGGAAGTCCTGGTAACTCGTCAGGAAATACGTCTGGAAATTCATTCACAACTGGAATATCTTCAAGTTTTGTTGGTTCTTGACTTCTGTCAATCACATATGCCATGAAATGCTCACATCCTTGTCGTAGTAACTTCTTGGCTTGAATCATCGTTATGAACTTCTTTACTTGTTTTTGACCCTTGAACGTTACTATCCTTTCGTCTGGCATTTTCACCATTACCTTCTTATTTCGACAATCTATCTGGGCATCGTGCTTAGATAACCAATCCATCCCTAATATAACGTCAAATTCTCCTAACTTAAATGGTATCAAATCTACAAAAAACTTACTACCAGAAATCTCAATCTCACAATTCCCACAAACTTGATTAACAGATACACGTTCTTGATTTGCTAATTCCACAGTCATTATTTCATTTAAACACTCAACTGGACAATTTAACTTACTAACAAAATCTTTTGAAACAAACGATCGAGTTGCTCCCGAATCTATTAACACTTTGGCACATAAAGAATTCACATTAAGCGTACCTGCCACGACATCCGTATCTTGGATCGCATCCTTCACCGACATGTCAAAAATTCTAGCCCTTGGAGTCTCATTCACTGCTGGGGTAGATCCCATAATCCTTAATGCATTACTGACTGGGGCTGATGTCTTGCAATCCCTGGCCATATGTCCTGGCTTTCCACATTTAAAGCACGTAAATCCAATGGTTGGAACCTTTACTGCTGAATTCCGGATAGGCTGATCCTTACTTGCTGGTTCTCTTGCTGGCTGATTTCGGCACTCCCTCGAATAGTGCCCTTTCTGGTTGCATTTAAAACATACCACATTCAACTTATTACAAACTCCTCCATGTTTCTTTCCACATACTTGACAATCTGGAAAAGTTAGTCTCAACTGATTTGGCTGATTTGTATTAACTGGACGGTTGCTCTGGCCTCCGTCTCCAACATTCTGTTTTCTGAAATTAAAATTTCTCCCTGGCTGAAACTTGCCCTTCTTAAAATTTGGAAACTTCCCTGGTTGTGACTGACCCTCACTTCCCTCAACTTTCCTTTTCTTGCTTTCCTTTTCCTTCTGGAACATCTCACTCTCTGTCTCTGCGATCATAGCCTTCTGTACTACTCCTGCATAGGTATCCAATTCAAAAATGGCTACCTTCCCTCTGATCCATGGTTTCAAACCTTGCTGAAATCTTTTAGCTTTCTTCCTGTCAGTATCCACATACGACGGTACATACCTTGACAATTCCTCAAACTTACCCTCATAATTTGTTACCGACATGTTCCCTTGCTTTAATTCTAAAAACTTCAGCTCCATTTGATCCTGAACAAACTGAGGAAAATATTTTTCTAAAAACAATTCCTTAAACCTTTCCCAAGTAATAACATCTGTGCCTTCCAATGTCTTCACCATTTCCCACCAATAGGTGGCTTCATTCTTCAGATAGTAACTTGCAAACTCAACCTTCTGTTCCTCCTTTACTTTTATTAAGGCAAATGCCTTCTCTATTTCCTTTAATCACATATTTGCTTCAATTGGCTCTAAGGAACCCTTGAATTCTGGTGGGTTTACTGCCTGAAAAGTTTTAAAAGTTACCTGGGGGTTGGTCTGTCTTTGTTATTGTTGTGCCAGGTGAACTGTTTGTTGGGCCAAGATTTGAAGAATCTGGGCTATTGCTGGGTCTATGGGTCCTGGGTTCACATTTGGGTTCGTATCATCTTGATTGTTATTGTTGTTGGTTTCTTCATTCTGGGTGTTGGTGCGGGTATTTCTTCTGGGAGGCATTTTCTGTAAAGAATCAAACAACTTATTCAGCTTTTGAATCAAATCTTTGTATAAAAGAAATTTTTTGTAAAACAGAGGTATCTCTTTTTGAAAACAGTTGTAACTAAGTAAATTGCATGTTTCTTTACAGAATATAAACAGTCATGAAAAATAGGGTACATGGTATCACAGGGTATAACTGGTGCAATAAATAAGGTAAAGTAAAACAGGTGTGATAAAGTAAATGACAGTGTTGAAAAGGAAAAAGATACTGATATATATAGATCAAAAGTTTTAGGTAGTACAAGCGTAAAGACGCTTCGGAAGTAAAAGCAAAAAGGGTACAACAACCTACTCACTAGTCAGCATAGCTAGTCTATAAATATAACTCAAAAGTCTACTGATACACACTACACACTACTGTGCATACTACATAACCATAACAACACTGCTCAGCATCTCCCTCTCTGAATCTCTGACTCAGCTCCAAGGAAACTCTGGTCGTGCCAGCCTCTCAAAGTCCTCCATCACCTCAGTAGCCCAACCCATCAGTGCATCAGGGCCTCTGCAAGGTAGTGTAGCTCCATGTAGCCTAGCCTCAAGAACCCTCCGTGTCACATGAATCTCCTCCCGAAGATCCCTCACACCACTATCAACATCTGTAGTCCTAATAATATGCTGTAGCTCTCTGATCTGGGCCAACAAGGAATCACGCTCCAATAGAAGAGCCTCATACCGGTAATAAGGAACTGGGGGCAATGTAGACTGGAATGGGGCACTCGCAACTGAATGCCCAGTGGAATCCAAATCAGTTGGTGGGGGTCCTCTGATAGGTGGCCTCATGCCTGGAGGTGGAATAGCCTGCAGTGGTACGGGCTGCAACACAGGTGGAGGTAGTATAGCCAGCACTGGTGGAACAACAGGACATGGATCTGAAGACGGCACTCCAACTGAAGGCTCTGAGTGATCAGCTGATACGGGAATAAAAGAGTCGGCCATCGCTGCTATCTGAAATCATATCGCAATATAAGAATCTCAACCCATAACGCGAATTACACTAATACCTGATATACCGAAGCACTCAACCTCTCGACGTTCTATCTTTCTATTCCTTACTTCTAATCCTAACCCTCTACCCATTCCCGTCAACCTAGGCTTGTGTCAGTGACTTATAACCTGTAGCTTTGATACCAAACCTGTGGCGCCCTCCAAACCCGGGTCAGAAGTTTGGGGTCTACACACACACACATCTTATTTATAACCTGCTTATAACAATAATATGCAGTCCCTATTTACCAACTACCACGGATCGCAACAGGTTAACGTATGCACACAAGCCATACATCTACTTATATTACATATTGTTCAAATCCCAACCATTCAAACTCAATCTGAGTATTAAACTTTATTACAAACTTTTACAGACTTAAATTATTCCTAAAGAAGCCTACTAGCTCATCTTTCTCAACCTGAACCCCTGGCTCTCGCGCTGGACTGGGGATCCTCGTTACCAACTGGTTCCTTTTTAGCTGGAAAGAATATAAACAACATCGCACAAATGAGCTAACTAGCTCAGCAAGTCACAATGACAAAACTGAGAATAATGATCATCAATAGAACATGATTATGATATCAAGTGAACAATGGATTATGATTTAGAATTGGATATTATACTTTTAATTTAAAAACCAAGGTTAGGCTGCTGATCAGTCACGCACTAACCCCGAGCAAGGCACACAACATTGCTCTAACTACTGGATCCAAGGCAGACATTGGCCTAACTTGACCATTATATAGTCTGACCATGAATCCGGTCCACAATTTTATAAAAACAATCTAATTCTAACATAATAACAGAATAAGCAATAATAAACAATAATCAGAATCATTAAAAACAATGAGTGTTTAACAATGAAAGGGTTTCAATCCTTGTAAGGATCAATAAGATAATTTAAAAGCTTGGATGCTGGTATTGAAAGAATTGGATAACAAAGGAATCAACACTTCAGGGTTTCAAAGATTTGGGCTTTCAAAGCATATGATACAATGTTTGAGTATATAATTAATTCAGTTTAGTGTTTGGGATTTTGTTTGCATGTATTTGTGGAGTAGTATCGTATACTTGAGGTTCGTGTTTGGGTATACAACAATCAATGGTCTAGAAAGAATAAGGTTCATGGCTCAAGATCAATAACTGGAATCCGGGTTTAGGTTTCTGTGCTTCAAAGCACTTGCAATATCACAGGATTATCAAGTACTACAATATCTCGAGAAAGTTCAGAACACTTGCCTGGTACTAGCTTACTACTCTGCACTCGCTTCCAATCACAATCGTCTTACTCCTCAACTACCTGTTTCCCTTTCCTACGCCTTGCCTCTTCTGCTCACATATCATAAACATCTATCAATAATCGACTCATAGAGTTCTATTCAACACATACTTCTATCTACCCTTCGTTTTACCCAAATCCGATTAACAGATTGAAAGTTATGCAATAATCAAGTAAACATCGAATATATAGACTGATAGTCAATCAACAAGTCACATATAGCACATAATACATCACGTAATCAATGATATATTATTTATAAAGAAGTCTCGGGTCATAAATAGGCTTTCGGGTATTTAAAATGATTTTTAAAATATTTTTCGGAATTAAAACGGGTCGTTGGATCAATTTCGGGTTAATAAACAGGGTTCGGTTGGCCAATTCTGGCTCCGAAATAATTTTATAATAATTATCGAGCCTTGGAAATAATTTAGAATAATATTTTAAAGCTCGAAACTATTTTTCGAAATTTTTAAATCATTTCTAAATAATTAAATCTAATTAAATAATTAACTAAAATCAATTAATAATTAATTAAATCAATTAATCAATTAATTTTCAAATTAATTGACCAATTAATCAATTAAAAATTAACTTAAATTAATTAACTAATTAATTCAGATTTATTTTTGAATTAAAAATAATTTTCGGAATTAAAATACTAATTTTTAGAATTTTCAGAAATTAAAAATGAATTTTTATAATAAAAATAAATAGGAAATATGATTTTTAAACATTTTTAAAACAAGAATCCTAAATTTGTAAAGTCTGGAAACTTCAAGGACCAAACTGCATCGTTTTCAAAATTATAGGTACTAAACTGTAATTTTCCAGCCCCGTCGCCGGAAAATACAGGGGTGGCCGGAGAACACGTTCTCGGCGTCCTCACCCCACCAACACCTCCAGATAATTCACCAGGAACTTAACCATACCAACAAATCATTCTAATTATCCCTGAGTTGGCCGAAATTCATATTTTTAATAAATTTAATTCGAAAATAAATAAATTTCCAGAAATAAACCTTTGATTCTGCAGTGAAACAAAGCTCAGAATCTGATAGAACACTTCAAATCCTTCGTTTTGGTTACTCAAGCTTTGAAAACAGAGATTGGTAACGCCTTCGTTTTGCTGTTTGATTCTTAGAACAGTTTATGTAATTAGGGTTTTTCTCTGAAAATTATAAAATTAACTATCTGCAAATGATTTTGATACGAAATAAAATACGGTAAAAGGCTATTTATAATTACGGAAAATTACTATCCCGTTGGATCATTCCGGATATAAAACGGTACGTTTATTTATAAAAACTGATCCAAACGGTATCGGTTTTCGGGATAATTATCCAAATCAGTACAATTTGTACTGCGGTCTTGGTCTCAGCGTCTGGTTACACGTACTACGAAGTGATAATTGGGATAGTTTAATAAAAAGCTCCCGTTTATCGAAAATACAGATTTTATTGATTTACCGAAACGAATATTGTATCGAAAATGTTGCGCCAGGACCCGCGCAGAACAAACCATACGCCGGATCGAAAAAGTCGAAACATGGAATATGCTCGGAATATTGCAATTAGGTTAAGAAGGAGTTCTCGGAAGAGTTTCGGGTTCCAAAAATGTAACAACGGTTGGCGTCAGTTGGTTCCCGTTTTTATAAAATAGATTTTAAATACTCGGAAAAAGATTTTATAAATTTCATATGATCCTTATAAATCCATAAATCAACATAAAAATAATTAGGAAGATATGACAATTATCTATGTTTTATTTTGGACATATAAAAATTAAAATACTCAATTAATATTATTTTTGAATATCCAAGTACATATAACATTTAACAATTAACTCACAGAATAGATAGTGAACACACATAATAATTATTTAATAGCAAAATAATTGCACGATATATCCCGGATATTACAGCAGGGCTTTATTTTCAGTCATATGTCCTGAACATCCACTGTCCAGAACTAGGATATTTTTCCTGTTGCCTTGCAATCACAAAGACCACTAATGATTAGTTTTAAGGACCCAGACTTGCTTGGATCCTTTGTCCTTTTTAAGTTTGTTAACATTTGCAGCGGATTTAGCATCAGAGTTTATGTTAGCAGTTTTCTTATCAGAATTTGCAATATCAGACTTTGCATCAAAACTTACACTAGAAGGAATAATGCTAACTTTCTTTACAGAAGGTTTTATTTGATAATAATCATAGTACAAACTATGATATTCCTTACAAGTATAAATATAATGCCATAAAGTACCATAATGAAAACAAGGATTTTGTGGCTTATATCTAACAGACTGACTCTTAACTCCTGATTTTGAAGGTAAGGAGTTTATATTCTTATTCTTCCTTCAAAAAGAAGCCAGATGGTTAGAAATTCCACAGTTATGACATGTTTTTCTAGGAGCATTAGGAATGGGCTTATAATTATTATTTTTTTTCATACCTTCATTTCCATTCCTATTTTTTCTAGGTGGCTTTACCTTGTTTACATTCTTAACATTTTTCAGCTTATGCTTAAGTTGCTTCTTAGTCATTAAGCCTATGTTAACTTCAGTTGGTTTATCCTGTTTAGGTTTGTCAGAAGTTACTTTCTCCTAAACTTCTGATTTATCAATATCAGACTTTACAGTTATAAACTTAACAGGATTTACCTTTGGTTTTTGTTTAACAACTATAGGCTCAATTTCTACAGTTCCCTTACTGTTCCTATCATCTCCATAACCTAAGCCCTCTTTCCAATTTCCACTACTAAGAATATCCTGAATTACTTTACCAGAGTTAGTCCAAGTCCTGATAATCTCTCTTTCCCTTTCTAACTCATTTTTTAGAGATTCATTCATTTTTAACACTTTATCCCTCACATAAAAGGCATCATCTCAATCTTTCTGAGTTTGATGGAACATGACTAACTCTTTTTCTAAATAATCATTCCTCTTTTTACAAACAAGATTTTCAGAAGTTAATCTTTCACATTTTAAAGTTTGATCTTTATAACTAATGAACATGGTTTTAAGTTATCTTCTCAACTCAGTAATATCATCATTATGAAAGGCATAAGTAGTTTGAGGTACCTTTAAGTCAGCAGTATCAGAACTGCTATCAGCATTTGCCATCAAGGCATCATTTTCCTCATCCTCAGAATCTGAAGCATCTGACCAGCTTTTCTTCTTTATGACAAGAGCCTTGCCTTTGTCACTCTTTCCTTTTCTACAATCTGGAGATATGTGGCCTTTCTCACCACAGTTGTAGTATTTAACATTTGAGTAATCTCCTCTATCATATTTTCCTCCTTTGCCTTCAGAGTTTCTGAAACCTTTCTTTTCAAAACTTGCACCTTTCCTGGAAAACTTCTTTCCTCTCCTGAATTTCCTGTATGCAATCTTTGTGATCCCTTTCACCATAAGAGCACACAACTTCATCATCTCCTCATCATGGTCCATCTCAGGTATACTTTCAGTTTCTGAGTCATCATCACTATTAGAACTTGATGACTCAGTATTAGACTTTATGATGAGAACCTTTCCCTTGCCTTTCCTTGAGGCAGCTTCTTTGGGACTTTCCTCCTCAGCCACAAAGGCAACTGTTCTTGACTTTCTTCCATTCCTCTTGCTTCTTTGTTCCATCTCAAGTTCATGAGTCTTGAGCATCCCATAAATTTCATCAAGAGTTGTTTCTTCAAGAGCATAGTTGTCTCTTATTATTGTGGCCTTCAAATCCCATCTTTCAGGAAGAGCTAACAGGAACTTAAGATTTGAATCTTCAATATCATACTCTTTGTCAACTAGTGACAAATCATTCAAGAGTTTGACAAATCTGTCATATAAATCAGTTAATGACTCATCAGGCTTTGAGTCAAAGTGCTCATACTCTTGAGTGAGTATCGTCTTCCTGTTCTTCTTGATTGAATCAGTTCCCTGACACCTTGTTTCCAAAGCATCCCATATCTCTTTTGCAGTCTTGCAGTTAATTACCCCGTTTTACATGACATTATCAATGGCACTATGCAGCAAGTGTCTTACCTTTGCATCCTTTGTAATCGATGAGATATCTTCAATAGTGTAATCACTTTTCTCCTTTGGTACAGACTTTGCTTGCTGACCTGCAACTTCCACAGAGAGTTTGGTTGGTAAATGTGGTCCTTCATAAATCCTGTCGAGATATTCAGGATCTGTAGCTTCCAGAAACATGGCCATCTTCACTTTCTATATGGAATACTCAGAAGGTTTCAACATGGGAACTCTTATAGTCTCATATCGACTATGAGTTACGGTTTTTGGAGGTTCTTCAGTTTTGGTGGGCTTGGTTGGAGTTTCTTCTTCAGACATGATTGATTTTGGATCTTAAACTGTTTGTGTGTTAACAGATATCTCTGATACCACTTGTTAGGTCACACACACTGTAGAAAGGGGTTGAATACAGTGTTTAGCACAATCAAATCGAATATAAGAACTCAAGTAACAGAAAACAGATTTTATTCAACACAATAAACTTTGTTACAATATGGAACTGTCCTCTCTCAGTGATGAACAAATTATCACGAGAGCTGCTAGAGTTATAAAGAATAATAACTTCGATAATCGTAACACTTATAGTGTAAAATCTATGCATGTGTTTATATACTACACAGTTACAAGATAATCTTCTAATTGATATGGAATATAATTCTGTTTCCAAAAATATATCAACTAGTTATCTTTTCTTCCAAGTATTTTATTCTTCATAGAATTCCTTCTTCATGCACAATTCTTTCTATCTTAGTCTCGATCTTCTTTCCTTTCAATCAGCCGCCTGCCTTATCTGAAAGTCATCTTAAGTCCTGATATTATCTCCTGATAAATATCTTCTGATCACTTAAGTTCTGATAACTTAAGTTCTGATATCTTAAGTTTTGTCTTCAGTATAAGTGTTAATTTCCAGTTAAGTACTAATTTGTCCTGTTAGGTTAGATCTGAAAACTAAACACAAATCATATTACACATGACATTATCAAATATATCTAACAAGATTTTTGGTTTGTATATATAGACTAGACTTGCTGACTTGTGTGTAGGCCTGTTGTACCCTTTTGCGTTTATTGAAGCATTTTTACGCTTGTACTACCAAACTTTGATATATATAGCAATACCTTTCCTTTTCCAGCATTGTCATTTATATTATTGCACCTGTTAATCTTACTTTATTTACTGCACCAATTATAAACCCTTGTGATAACACGTACCCTATTCCCCTTGATTGTTTACACTCTGTAAAGAATCATGCAATTTACTTAGTTCAACCATTGAAAATGTTTTCAAAAAGGAATACTTCTGTTTTATAAAAAAATTTCAAAAAAAGAATTTGATTTAAAGGCTAAATAAGTTGTTTGATTCTTTACAGAAAATGCCTCCCAGAAGAAATACATGTTCTACCAACCAGAATGAAGAAACCAACAACAACAACCAAGACAACAATAACTAGAATGCAAATCCAGGTCCCATAGACCCAACTGTAGCCCATATTCTTCAGATCTTAGCTCAACAAATAATCAACATGACTCAAGAACAACAGAGACATGACAATCCTCAGGTAACTTTTAAGACTTTCCACACGGTGAATCCACCGAAATTCAAAGGTTCTTTGGATCCAATTGAAGAAATAGTGGTTAAAGGAGATTGAAATGTCATTTGCTTTAGTCAAGGTGGGAGAAGAATAAAAGACATAATTTGCGAGTTACTATCTGAAGAATGAAGCCACCTATTGGTGATAAACTGTTAAGACATTAGAAGGTACATATGTTATTGCTCGAGATAGATTCAAGGAGTTGTTCTTAGAGAAGTATTTTCCTCAGTTTGTTTAGGATCAAATGGAATTAAAGTTTCTGGAGTTAAAGAAGGGGAATATGTTAATAGCAGATTACGGAAGTAAGTTTGAGGAATTGTCCAGTTTTGTACCATCATATGTAGATACTGACAGGAAGAAAGCCAAGAGATTTCATCAAGGTCTTAAGCCATGGATCAGAGGGAAGGTAGCTATATTTGAGTTGGATACGTATGCAGGAGTAGTACAAAAATCTATGATTGAGGGAAGTGAAGGACATTCACAAACAGGGAAGTTTCCAAATTTTAATTAGAAGGAAGGAATGTTTCAACCAGGAAGGAATTTTAATTTCAGGGAGCAAAATGTAGGTGAAGGAGGACAAGACAACCATCCAGCCATTGGAAACCAACCGAATCAGCAAATGCTAGTTGTACCAGAATGTCAGGTATACAGAAATAGACATGGAGGAGTTTGAAATAAGTTAAATCTGGTCTGTTATAGATGTAACCAGAAGGAGCACTATTCAAGGGAGTACCATAATCAACCAGCCAGAGAGCCAGCAAATAAGGGTCAACCTACCAGGAATCAGGCAGGTAAGGTTTCAGCAATTGGGTTTACATGTTTCAAGTGTGGAAAGCTAGGACATATAGCGAAGGATTATAAGACACCAACCCCAGTCAGTAATGTGTTGAGAATTATGGGACCTACTACAGTAGTGAATGAGCCTTCCAGAGCTAGAGTTTCTGATATGCCTGTGAAGGATGCTATTCAGGACATGGATGTTGTGGCAGGTACGCTTACTGTGAATTCTTTATGTGCTAAAGTGTTAGTAGATTCAGGAGGAACTCGATCATTTATTTCTCAAGATTCTGTTGATAAGTTGAATTTTTTAGTCAAATTATTAAATGAGATTATGACTGTAGAACTAGCCAATGAAGAACGTGTATCTGTTAACCAAGTGTGTACGGACTGTGAGATTGATATTTATGGTAATAAGTTTTGTGCTGACTTGATACCATTTAAGTTAGGAGAATTTGACGTTATTTTAGGGATGGACTGGCTATCTAAGCATGATGCTCAGATAGACTGCCGTAATAAGAAGGTAATTTTGAAGGCGTCGGATGAGAGAGTGGTGACGTTTAAACGCCAAAGGCAAGTAAAATGGTTCTTAACGATGATTCAAGCTAAGAAATTACAGTGACAAGGATGCGAGCATTATATTTCTTATGTGATAGATAGAAATAAGGAGCCAGCAAAACTTGAAGATATTCTAGTAGTCAATGAATTTCTAGACGTGTTTCCAGACGAGTTGCTAGGACTCCATCCAGATAGAGAAATTGAGTTTATGATCGACTTAGCACCTGGAACAGAACCAGTATCCAAGGCCCCGTACAGAATGGTGTCTATTGAAATGAAAGAATTAACAAAGCAATTGCAAGAATTATTAGAACAAGGAGTTATTAGACCTAGTGTGTCCACATGGGGTGCACCGGTATTATTTATTAAGAAGAAGGATGGAAGCATGAGATTAATCGACTATCGTGAACTCAACAAGCTTACTATCAAGAATAAGTATCCATTACCTCGAATCAACGATTTGTTTGATCAACTGAAAGGAGCATAGTATTTTTCTAAGATTGATTTGAGATCCGGATATCACCAATTGAAGATTAAACCTAAAGACGTGTCGAAGACAGCTTTTAGAACAAGGTACGGTCATTATGAATTTTTAGTGATGTCTTTTGGATTGACTAATGCCCCAACAATATTTATGGACTTGATGAACATAATTCTTAAGGAATATATGGACAAGTTTGTCATTGTGTTTATAGATGATATTTTGATCTGCTCGAAATCAACAGAAGACCATGCGGAGCACTTAAGGATAGCTTTGGGAATTTTGAGAAAGGAGAAGTTGTATGCTAAGTTTTCAAAGTGTGAGTTTTGGTTGCAGAAAGTTCAATTCTTAGGACATATAGTTAGTAACGAAGGGATCAAAGTGGACTCATCAAAGATTGAAGCTATTATGAATTGGGAAAGGCCAAAAGCACCAACAGAAGTGAGAAGTTTCTTAGGATTGGCAGGATATTATCAAAGATTTGTTCAAGATTTCTCAAAGAATATTGCGAGACCTTTGACGAAGCTTACCAGGAAAAATGAAAAGTTTATATGGAATGAAAAGTGTGAATAAAGTTTCCAGGAATTGAAGAAAAGATTAATCATGACACCTGTTTTATCACTCCCAGATGATCGAGGAGAGTTTGTAATCTATCGTGATGCTTCTCATAAGGGATTAGGTTGTGTTTTGATACAACACGATAAGGTTATTGCATATGCATCTAGACAATTGAAACCTCATGAGCAGAAGTATCCTACTCATGAATTGGAACTAGCAGCAATAGTATTGGCGCTGAAGATTTGGAGACATTATTTATATGGAGAAAGATGTGAGATTTATACGGACCATAAGAGTTTGAAGTATATATTCACACAGAAGGAACTTAACATGAGACAACGAAGATGGTTGGAGTTGATCAAGGACTATGATTGTACGATTAATTATCAACCAGGAAAAGCAAATGTAGTGGAAAACGTGTTAAGCATAAAGAAGATATTAAATATGTTGACAATACCTAAAGAGTTATATAAGGAATTTCAGAAATTGGAATTGTAGATCAGAATCTGCAAGCCTAATGAAGCAAAGATGTATAGTATGATTTTTCAGCCAGAGTTGTTAGGAAAGATAAAGAAATGTCAAGAGGATTTAATGGATCAGGATATCAATTGTTTGATAGGAGAAGAGTTATGCACTCCGAAGGATGAGTAAGGTATTCTCAGATTTTCTTCCAAAATTTGGATTCCACCAGTGACAGAGTTGAAGAATTACATTCTACATGAAGCTCACAATTCAAGGTATTCAATCCATTCGAGGAGTACCAAGATGTACAGAGATTTAAAGGAGAACTATTGGTGGCCAGATATGAAAAGAGAAATTGCGGAATGGTTTAGCAAATGTTATACGTGTCAAAGAGTTAAGGCGGAACATCAGAGACCAAGTGGATTATTGCAACCATTGGAGATTCTAGAATGGAAGTGGGAACACATTGCTATGAATTTTATAGTCGGATTAACAAGGACAAAAGCGAACCACGACGCCATTTGGGTCATAGTGGACACGCTAACCAAATCAGCTCATTTCCTGCCTATTAACGAAATATTTTTGCTGGACAAGTTGGTTCACATGTATTTGAAAGAGATAGTAGTCCGTCATAGAGTCCCTGTGTCTATTGTATCTGATCTAGATCCATGATTCAATTCAAGATTTGGAGAAGTTTTCAGGAATGCTTGGGAACCAAGTTGAATATGAGTACAGCTTATCATCCGCAGACTGACGGCCAAAGCGAAAGATGATCCAGAAAATTGAAAATATTTTACGAGTTTGTGCCATTGATTTTAAAGGAAGTTGGGATGAGCATTTATCCTTAGTAGGATTTGCTTATAACAACAGTTATCACGCTAGTATTGGAATGTCTCCCTACGAAGCGCTTTGGGGACACAAATATCAATCACTTGTATATTGGGATGAAGTTGGAGAACGCAAGATACTTGGACCAGAGTTGGTATAATAGAAAAAAGAAAGGAAAGCTGAGTCCAGGTTTGGAAAGAAAGGAAATGCCTAGATACGTTGGACCTTTTGAAATTTTGAAGCGTGTCGGCAAGGTAGCATACGAATTGGCGTTACCCCCACATATGGAGCACATTCATAATGTCTTTCACGTGTCGATGCTTAAGAAGTATAATCCATATTCTAGACATGTAATAGAATATGAGCCAATAGAACTTCAGGCAAAATTGTCGTATTTTGAGATCCGATAGAGATTCAAGAGAGAAAGTGTTGAGAAACAAAGTTGTAAATTTAGTAAGAGTATTGTGGAGAAACCCAAGGGTTGAAGAATCAACTTGGGAGTTAGAAATTGATATGCGTGAAAAATACCCTCATCTATTTACTTAGAAGATTCTGAGGACAGAATCCTTTTAAGGGGGAATGATGCAATATCCGGGATATAACGTGTAATTATTTTTGTCAATAAATAAATATTATGTGATTATTATATGAATTTTGGTGAATTATCTGTTAATTGGTGTCTGTGTTTGGATGTTTATATTTGAGAATTTTAATTTTTTATATGTTTAAAATAAAGTATAGATAATTTTGATTGTTTCTATCAATTTATATGTTGTTATATGATTTTATAAAGGATTTATGGATTTAATAAATTATTTTTCAGATTAATTAGAAATTATTTAGTATAATCGAGAATCGTCCAACTTCAACATTTTTAATGTTTTTACAACCCGGAAGTCTCGGGAAAACTCCTTTTTAACCTAATTTGATTATTCCGAGTATTTTTCGTGTTTTGACTTTTTCAATCTGGAGTACGGTTTTACCTGTGCGGTTCCCGGCGTAAATTTTACGATACAATTTTCGTTTCGGTAAATCGATAAAACCCGTATTTTCGAGAAACGGGATATTTTGATTAAACTATTATATTATCATCCCGTAATTCGTGTAACCAAAACGCTGAGATCAAGACTGTATTTATAAAAAGCATGGTTTTGATAATTATCTTAAAACCGGTACCGAATTGGATCAGTTTTATTAATACTTAACGATTAAGTATTCTATTTTTATATCCAATATGATCCAACGGGGTACCAATATTCCATAAATATAAATAGCCCTTACCGTAATACTATATTTTATACAGATAATCATAATTAAACAGTAAAATTATATAATTTCCAGATAAAAACCCTAGAATTCAAGGTGTTCTTCGCATTCAAACTAACAAACGAAGGCGTTAGCAAACTCGAAATTGGACGTGTGAGTAACCAAAACGAAGCTTATGAAGAGTGCTATCAAGTTCTGTAACTTATACCACTGCAAAAATCACAGGTTAATTTTTGGAATTTTATTTAAATTCGAATTAATTTGAATTAAATTATGAATTTTTGATTTTGATGTTGTTTCTATGATTTGATGCTTGCATGTTGTAGAGAATTTGATTATGGTCATTTTGGTATGTCATAATAGGGATTTCGAGTTCCATATCATGTTCAAATATGGGTTTGATTATTGGTAATTGAAATTAGGGTTTATAATTGGTGTGAATGTCCTTAATTGAAATTTGGGCTTTTTTTATTTAAGGGTTATTAGTCGAATTGGTTTATACTATTAGATAGATCATTGAAAGAGGAATCCAATGGTACTAGTGTCATGAACAGAGGGTAACCGGAAGGGGTTCACCGGAAAATTGGGCGAGGCGGCGGCAGAAAATTTCCGGTTGAATTTCCGGTTTGTTTGTTGTTGATTTAGACAAATTATTAGCATGGTTGTGTTTCTGGAACGACCAGGATCAAATCCTGTTAATTTGGGATGATTCTGGGCTGTTTATCAGGTGGCCGGAAAAGCTCGGGGGCGACCGCCGACGATAGGTCGGAGAAGGTGGTAAAATTAGCACTTTGCCCCCGTAGTTGTAAAAACCTTACAAACAGATCCCTGCAGTTTACAAATTTTGTAAAAAGAGGATTTATGTTTCCAAAATTTTCAAAACTTATATTTTCGTTTTATTTTAATTTCAGAAAATGGTTTTTAATATTTAAAAATTCCAAAAATTATTATTTTAATTCTAAAAATTATTTTTAATTCAAAAATAAATCTGAATTATTTAATTAATTAATTATAGTTAATAATTAATTATTTATTTGGTAAATTAATTTAAATATTAATTGATTAATTGATTCAATTAGTTATTAATTAATTTTAATTGATTATTTAATTAGATTTAATTATTTCTTTTGATTTAAAAATTTTGAAAAATAGTTTCGAGTTTTAAAATATTTTTCTAAATTATGTTCAAGGCTCAATAATTATTATTAAATGATTTTAAAGTCAGATTCGGGCATTCGAACCTTGATAATTATTTATAAAATGATTCTAATATCCGTTTTAATTCCGAAAGATGTTCAAAAATTCGTATTAAATACCCGAAAAGTCATTTTAACCCAGAACTTTCTTTAAAAAGTTATTTTTATCGAATACCTTACATGTTATGTGCTATGTGCTATGTGCTATGTGCTATATGATTATTGTGTGATATGCTTATGTATTTATTGTTTGACGATTTTCGTTGTAATTTTCAATTCGTAAGTCGGATTTGGGTGAAACGAAGGGTAGATAGAAGTTTGTAATGAATAGAATAAAATGAGAATAAATATTGATAGACACTTGTAATGTATAGCAGAGGAAGCGAGGCGTGGAAAGGGAAAGCAAGTGGTCAGTGAGTAAGAATCGATAGACGTGAGCAAGTAAAGTAAAGGTCAATCGAGATAAGGCAAGTATCTCTGAACTTCCTTGTGAAATGTATTCAGAATAGTTCTGTTTTATATTGCAAGTGCTTTGAATTACTTAACCTTGAACCCTGATCACCTCGATTGATATGTGAGCCGTAAGCCTTATTCTTTATAAACCATTGATTTTTGAATCCCCAGATACGAACCACATATATACGATACTTGTTAGGTAATGAATTACACACAGGGGGGAATGTGTTTTTGTGTTTTTATGCTTTTCTTGAAGTGTTAATGGTTTGAACAAAGTAAATCAAATCTTGTAGTGAGTTGTGTTAAAGCAAAAATTAAACATGCAACTGTGAATAACACAGATCTTTCAAAACTCACTTAATTTTATATTAAAATTAAGAATGTTTTGCTACAAAATTTCTAAGCTCTTTGTTGAGAAAGAGCTTAACTTATATATTGAGAGAAATACAAGATTTTCTTAACTGAATTGTTACTACTAACAAAGGACCAGTGTTAACTTTATATTTCAGTTAATTTCTGGTTTACACAGTGTATAATAAGACATGCTATTAACTTTAGTAAGCTGTCACTAATCATTATATTTTAGGAAAAGTATATCTTTCATTTCTGGCTTAGCATATCTTTGCACACTGTGTTAACTTTGATCTTCCTTTGTCAGTTAATCTCCACCCTTGATCTTGCACACTCTTCAAGCTGCTTTTTGTAGACTTATCAATCCAACTGGTTGGATTGTTTGTTGATTGTTAATCTTAGATATTGAACTGGTCTGCAATTTGTACCTTGAGATTTTACCTCGAGATTTCCAGTTAGACATATAGAGATCTTGACATCTCGAAAAGTATAATGACTTATCGAGATCTCTAATACTCCATAGTTAATTTGACGTGTAGAGGTCTCTGAGTTCTCTATAAGAGAATTTGGCTTATCCAGATCTGTAATCTTCATATCTTCACTTTGACTTATTGATATCTCTGAGTTCTCTAGTGACTTATAGACTTGTCGATAACTCAGATTTCTCTAGTCAATTTTGACTTGTCGATAACTCAGAGTTCTCTAGTGAATTTTGGCTTATCGATATCTCTGAGTTCTCTAGTGAAAATTTGACTTATCGATAACTCAGAGTTCTCTAATGAATGTTGACTTGTCGATAACTCTGAGTTCTCTAGTGAAGAAATGACTTGTCGATATCTCCAATCTTCATGTCTTCAATTTAGCTTGTCGATATCTCTGAGTTCTCTAGTAACTTTCTTCAGTTCTCTATAAGTCATTCTGGAGTTCTCGAATGACTTCTCTATAACACTAAATCTATGACTTGTAGAGATCTTGACTTAGAACATTTTTCCCAAAATAGATTTATTCAACTCCAAGCTTCTTCATAATTCTTCTGAGGCATGATCTTCTTGATCTTCTTCTAGATAGAATTCTTAGGCCTGATACCTTTTAAAAAAAGACTCCAGTTTGCTCTTTTGACATTTTTACAGACTTTAAATGTTACAAGTACAAAATGCAAACTAAGATTACAATACAACTTACTTAGGGTTGTCAATTTGACTTAGTCTTATTATTGTACAGGCATGTCTTGCACAACAATCTCCCCCAATTTGTGAGAATATTGCTTAACATAAATTCATGCCTGTTAACAAGACTAACCCCAAGTTATAATGGAAAATATGACTGATATAAAAATTGATACAATTACAGCAATTGTACATTAAATGATTTAGAGTTTGAGTATTTACAAGCATCAGACACAGAATGGAACTTTTGATTCTTCTCTAATGAGGTCCTTTAAATATACAAGAATTTCATGTTCCTCTAGAATTGGAGTCCCTGTTAGAGCTTCTATAAGCTTGAGTCTGTCTTTCTTTGGATAACCATCTAACATTTCAATTCTGAATTTTGAAAATGAGCCAGCTTTTACATTCATAAATCTTCCATCTTTAGAAATTCTGCTCATCCCTTTAGCTATAAGTTCTTCTGATCTTTTGATGTACATCTCAATTTCTTCATCATACTTTCTCCTTTTCTCCTCATACTTTGCTATACCCCTTGCTCTTCTTTCCTCTCTTGCAATTAACCATTCAGCTAGAACTGATCTGCATGCTCTTGTAGCAGTATCCTTATCTTTCAACAAACTTATCACTCTCTTAATTTCTGTTGGAGAGAGAGTATCCATCAAATTGCTGCCTAGAAAAATGAAGGACCCATCTTGAAAGTCGATTCTTACTTCCTTTAGAGTAACAACCCAGACTCTAACTATTTCCTCAGCCAGTTGTTGAAAATAGTCCTCATCTGAAATGCACCAGTTTAAGGGTAGAAAATCATTCTGCTTGAAACAATTCCAGATGGCCCTTTAACTAACTTCAATTTTTTCAAAAGGCTTAGTTTTTTTAGTTTTTCTCCCAACAGACTTGAAATGAGTTTTGTGTGATGGTTTGACAGAAAGTAAGGTTGAGATTTTCTTAAGAGATGTTTGGTTTGTGGTGATTGGAATTTTTAGAAAAAAATTAGCAGTTTGCTTGTATAAGAATTTAGGCTTAGAAGTTTGAGGTGGTTTGATGTTTGAGATTGTTAACTTTGAAGGTTGAGCTGGAGGTTGAGCTAGTTGTGTTTGGATTTTTAGGGTTTGTTATGGTTCTGAGCCATCATGATTCTTTTTGCTTCTCCTCTCACTCCCTCTCTTCTTCTCATCACCTTTCTTCTCTCCACCCTTGCTTCCAGCTGCCCTACTGGATTGACTTGGATTTGAGCCTGAAGGTTTTTGATCATCCTTCTTCTGCTCATCATCTTCCAAATTATCATTGTTGATTTGAGTTTTGGGCAAGTTGGCTTCAGCATCCCTTAGATATCTCCCCAACAGCTTAATCATCTCTTCATCTTCAAAAGTCTTATTCTTCTTTACCTTTAAGGTAGTTTCCAGAGTCATGATTAGCTTCTTGTTGGCCATGATAGACTTTTTAGGAATTTGGAAGTGTTTGAAGTGTTTGGTGGTAGGACAGATGTATGCTGCTCTCTTGCTTGGCTGTAGGTATGCTTCTGGAGAAGCAGCCACCTGAGCAATTTTCAGTTCATTTAGCAATAGAGTGTCTTCATGGATCACAACTCTGACTTTATTTATCAGAATATCTAACTCAGATGCCCTCCTTGAGATAAGATAATTGAGGGACACCTGCATACACCTATCTACCCCAGAGTAATTTATATTGACCACTATCCTCTTCTCCTGAAAATTGTCTTTAGGTACCAAAATCACCCTCAATGAATTTATTGTCCTGTCTAAGGACTTTTTGTATGTGAAGTGATTATTGTTGAGAGAAGCCCTTAGAGCCTTGAGCAATTCATCAAATTCCCTACTCAGACTTGGTCCTTCAGCAGCCCTAATGAACTACTCCATACCAATATCTATTTCTTGAACTAAGCTCTTTACAGCACCTTGAACATTGTGAGTAAATGATGATCTTGATCTAGCTAGCCTAGCCTCCATCTCCCCCTTAGTCTTGTTGGCAGACATGAGAAGGGGGGTAGGAATTTCAGGCCTTATCTGTTCAGGAAGTGATGGTAGAGGGATGTTGATCTTCCCCATGATGGCTCCCAAAGCAACAGAGTTTTGTATTTGGAAATGCTTGTGAGAGTCCACCAGGGTCTTGATGTCTGTCTGTTGACTCTTGACTAGAGAAGTCAAAGCCTGAACTTGAGCATTGAGAGATGCATTGGAGGTTTCCATAGAAGCTACCCGTGTCTTGAGTTCTTGAAGGTCTTATGGAGAGGAGCTTGTAGTAGAGAGAGAGAGAGCAGTAGATGGTCTAAATGTAGCTTGCACATGTTTTTGAATTTCATCCATGACCAAAGGTGAAGGAGTGTATCTTGCAGTATGCATTTGATCCAACTTCCACCTTGTATCATTGAATTTAGTGATGTGATCTTGAACGACCTTGTGCAAGGCTACAAAGGAGTCTTTCAGCTGATTCACACTCTTATCAATCCCACTGAGATCATATCTTAACATTTGTTCTGAGAAGGTTTTGAACGGGTTTTTGATCTCAGTTTGAGAGGGGATGATTTGGTCCATCTTTTCCCTGAACATATTCATAATCTTGTCTTAATGTCCATTCAATGTGATTTGAAGTGCTTTTCCAAAGTTGTGGAAAGTCTTGATTTGAGCTTTATAGACCTCATTGATGGCATCATACACCTCTTGTGGAGTTAGAGATCTGGCATTGCTTCCCAGAAATATGATGTATTCCTCCCTGAATTTAGCTAACACATCATCCATTTTAATTATGAATTCCTTGTCCAACCAAGCATCACAATTAGCATCCTGACCAGCTTCATTAACAATTTTTGCTTGAATTTCTTCAACATCATCCTGGTAGGTGAGTATGATAGCTTGGTAGTCCTGATTTGACATGTTCGATGTGAGTAGCTGTTGTGAGATTTGTGCAAGGCCTCCAAGTTGATCAACCCTGAGATCTTCAATTGTTGAAGGTTGATTTTCAGTCTCTTGGAGCCATTTGGAGATTAGGTGTGATTGAGATGTGGAGGGTTGTGAGTCAGAACCACCTGTGACTGAAGTCACAGTTTTACTCACAGATTGCTCTGTGGTTTTGACAAGTTGTTGTTCCTCACATATAGTGGGAACCTCCAATTGAATTGGAGGGGATTTGACTGGGTTACTGTCATGTGCACCAGTCTCAAACCCTTGTGCTTCTTGCACAGCACTGTCACTTGAATGTGATAAACTTGCATCCCCTATTGCAGGATCATTGGCAATTATACTCCTAGCATCAACTGCTAATACAATTTCTGCTAGGGTTTTGAGGGGAGTTGTTCCTACATGAGAAACCTCCAATTGAATTGAAGAGGATTTAGATAGCTCCCCCTCAGGAGTACTACCCTCAAACCTAACAGTCTGTCAAGACTGATTTGCACATGAAGGTGCATTTAGTATTTCCATGGGGTCTTCAGTAAAAACTGATGAATCCCCCATGGTTTTGATGGTGTCATCAAGGTCTACCCCAGCTAGTAGCCTCTCACCATCTGATTATAGTGTTTGGGTGGTGAACAAGGTTTCTTGAACTAAGTCACTTGATTTAGCTTGCACTTGAGAATTAGATTCAAGTGCTGTAGATGGAGAAGAAATTTGTGAGATAAGAAGTTGTTGCTCAAAAGTGAGTGTTGGAAGCTCCCCCTGAATAGATGAGGGAGCTTCAATAGATGAGCCCTCACTGTATGTGCCATCCTTATTTCTTCTACCATACACTTGGATTTGATCAAGTGTAGGTTGTGCAGACTCTATACAGGATGCATTGGGGTGAATGCTGTTTTCAATAGACACACCCCGTTGAGAGGATGTATCTAAAGTCTATTTGATCCCCATATTTACAACTGCATCCTTTTGGGAGGATATAGAGGTGGCTTGAGTGCTCAACTCAGTTTTCTTACTCTTCTTTGATCTCTTGACCAAGGGTGACTCTACTTCTGTTTGATCTTCACCACTCTCATTCATAACTGATAGGGTCATCTCCTTTCTCTTCCTTTTACTCACCTCATCCTTTTAAGAAGATGAGGTTGTTGGTTTCCTAGCTACTAAAGGTATTGAAGAAATGGTTTCAGCTTGGAAAGGTCCCTGTAGGTGTTCCTGTGTTTGTACTTCCACAGGTTCAGGGACCATAGCTATGCTAGGTTGTACATTTGATCTCATGTCTGGCATTGGGTAAGGGTAAGTCCTAAATCTCTCCATCATATATGGAGTGATTTTCAGACTCACATTTACCTTGTTCTTTTTAGTAAGTGAACTAAATATTATTTTGGACACTTGCTTACAGTTGCCAATTTTAGTGCTATCAATACCATTCAACAAGTGTATGTCTGTGACTTTATGATTTAAAGTAGACATAATGAATCTAGGAAAGAATATTTCCTTACCTTTAGCAGATAGGGGCATGGTCAACCTGGTTGCAAGTTCTTCTAGGATCAACATACCAACATTCAAGTGTCTGTTGTGGGTTACTGAGTACACCAGTTTCTGCACCACACTTGAAATGTTGTCATACCCTGTCTTCCTGCATGTGAAGGCCCTCACCACAGAATCAAACACAAAGGACCATTCCTTCCTTAAGTTAGTCTTGTTCAGGCTTGATAAGTTGATTCTTCCACCATAGTTGATGAAGTCCATAAACTCAGTCAGTTCATCAGGAGTTGGCACCTCCACCAAGTTTGCAGTTGGCAGCCCCAAAGCTCTATTCACATCTTGCTCATTGAACTCTATTTGTTGGCCTCCAATTGCGCAAGTTACCACCATAGGGAGAGAGTTATCATTCATATCAGTCCTTACTACTGTAGTTGTCCAAAACTCATGTAGAACATCCAGATACAGAATTGGGTTAGCAGTCAAAGCTCCTGCAAGGTAAGATTCAGACAAAAGTTTCACAAACCCCTTGAAACTATAAGGAGCTTGGTTAGCATCAGTAAAGGCTAGGTAATTTATTCCTTTTTCTGGAATAGTAGCTTTAACAACATTGAGTGCCATTGTTGATTAGTGAGAGTGAATGGGTAAGAAAAATTAGTGAGAAAGGTATAAAACGAGAGAGAAATCGGTTTTGGATTGAAAAGCTAGGTCACTTGAGATCTCGAAAGTTGTATGTATATGTATCAAGATGTCTGGGTATTTATAGTAAAAGTGAATGACTTATCGAGAACTCAAAAATAGACGTTTGGAATTAGTCTATCGAGAAGTCATTTTAAGAAATGAAAGACATATCGATAAGTCATTTTATTTATTCTTGTAGAGAACAAAAAATAAAAAAAATAAGCTTATCAAGATGTCAAATAAATACCCAGTTTGTCCAGAGTGGACTGAATTTGATTCCAATTTTTATTTGAATAAATTCAAAATAAAATCAGAATGATTTTGCCAAAAGTATTTTACCAAAATAATTTATAGAATTAAATTATTTTAGTTCTGAGTTATTTATAAGTCTAAAAATAAACTTCTGTAAGTTTACACTACTAGAGAACTCTATAAAGACTTATCGATAAGTCATAATAATGCTTATCGAGAAGTCAGTAAGATTGACTTATCGAGAACTCATTCGAGAAGTCTCAAAATGACTTTTCGATAAGTTAGTTAGACTTATCGGTAAGTCAGTTAGACTTATCGAGAAGTCAGTTCTTTATATACTTTTGATCAATTTAAGTCTGCCTTGTGTTAATTTTACATATTAAGGATGTAAATTAACAATCTAGCAGTTTACTTGAAATTTGAAAAATTCCAAGTTAAGTTTTTGTTTTTGAAAAATAAATATGCAGAGATTTCTGAAATATTTATAATTCATGTTTCAGCTAATTTCTAATTAAATCAACTTAATTTTGATTTACTAGAAATTAATCTGCTGCAACACATTAGCTGAGTTCTTGCCTTAGGATGAAGAATTAAGCAATCCGATTTCACCTACAAGTCTGGTGAAAGTTGCTTCATCCAAAGGTTTAGTAAAAATGTCAGCTAATTGTTTTTCTGTTGGAACAAAAATGAGCTCAATGGTACCATTTATAGCATGTTCTCTAATAAAATGGTACCTTACATCAATGTGCTTTGCTCTAGAATGATTAACTGGATTAGATACTATAGATATAACACTAGTATTGTCACACATGATAGGAATTTTGTGTAACACTAGGTCATAATCCATTAGCTGATTTCTAATCCAAAGCACTTGAGCACAACAACTTCCTGCAGCTATTTATTCAGCCTCTATTGTAGAAGTTGATACAGATTGTTGTTTCTTGCTATACTAGGATACAAGTCTTTGTCCAAGAAATTGACAGCTTCCACTAGTACTCTTTCTGTCAACCCTGCATCCAGCAAAATCTGCATCTGTGTAGTCAACAGCTTCAAAACCAGTTCCCTTAGGATACCATAATCCCAAGTTAGGAGTTCCCTTCAAGTATATGAAAATCCTCTTTACAGCCATAAAATGTGATTCTTTTGGATTGGCTTGAAATCTTGTAGATAGACATATTGCAAAGCAATGATCCAATCATTCCTCTATAGCTTGAAATATCTACATTCTTGCCTTTTCTATCTTCATCCAACTTTGTTGCTGTAGACATAGGTGTAGAAGCAGGTGAACAATCAACCATACCAAACTTTTTCAATAAATCCTAGACATATTTAGTTTGGCTGATGAAGATCCCATCACTTCTTTGACTAACTTGAATTCTAAGAAAGTAACTCAATTCCCCCATCATGCTCATTTCATATTCACTCTGCATAAGCTTAGAAAATCTCTGGCAAAGCTTTTCATTAGTGGAACCAAAGATAATGTCATCCACATAAATCTGAACTAGGATCATATCATCACAATGGTTTTTGTAGAAGAGAGTCTTGTCTATGGTACCTCTAGTAAAACCATGTTTAAGTAGGAATTCTAACAATGTATCATACCAAGCTCTAGGTACCTGCTTTAGTCCATATAGAGCCTTGAGTAACTTATACATAAAATATGGAAATTCTGGATCTTCAAAGCCAGGTGGCTGTTACACATAAACTTCTTCTTCTAGCTCACCATTTAGAAAGGCACTCTTGACATCCATTTGATACGCTTTAAAATTTGAATGTGTAGCAAATGCTAAAAAAATCCTTATTGCTTTAAGTCTTGCAACTGGAGCAAAGGTATCATCATAATCAATTCCTTCCTCATGTGAGTAGCCTTTTACAACCAACCTTGCTTTGTTCCTGGTAACTATACCATTTTCATCCATCTTGTTCCTGAACACCCATTTTGTTCCAATTATACTCATGTTCTTTGGTGCAGGAACTAACTCCCAAACTTTGTTCCTTTCAAACTGGTTCAGCTCTTCCTGCATAACAGATATCCAATTAGGATCCATTAGAGCTTCTTCAATTTTCTTAGGCTCTACTTGAGACTGAAAGTATGCATGTAGGCACTCATTAGCAGTTGGACTTCTAGTTCTCACATCAGCAGTAGGATCACCAATAATTGCTTCTTTAGTATGACTTATATCCCACTTCCTTGTGTGAGTCTGTTGACTTGTGCCTTCATCATTTTCTTCATCATTGGCATGACTTGTAGATCCTTCTTCTCTTTCTCCCCCTGAGTTTGTGCTATCAAATTCAGGTGTTTGAGATGAGCTTCAATTTTCATGATTTTCATATTTAGTATCTCTTCATTCAACATCTGTTGTGAATTGAATTCATCTTCACCATCAGAATCACTGTCAATATTGAGGTTTTTAATTGCAAGGATTTCAACTTCATTTTCATCAAGGCATTCCAAGCCTGGATACTTGTCATCATCAAAAGTCACATCTGTGATTTCCATAATCTTCTTTTGATCAATCACATAAACCTTGTAGGCAGTCATTTCCAATGAATATCCCAGAAAAAATGCTTCAAAAACCTTTGAGTTAAATTTTCCGACATATTCAGAGTTGTCTTTTAGAATGTAACACTTGTTTCCAAACACATGAAGATGCTTTACAGTAGGCTTCCTCTTAGACATGATTGAGTAAGGTGATTTTCCATGAGCCTTGTTAATGAGATATCTATTTTGAGTATAACATGCAGTGTTAACAGCCTCTTCCCAGAAAATTGTTGGCAATTTGGCATCATGTAGCATTGTTCTAGCAGCTTCAACTAATGTTCTGTTCTTTCTTTCAACTACTCCATTTTGTTGAGGTGTTCTAGCAGCTGAGAATTCTTGAACAATGCCTTTGCTTTTACAAAATTCACTCAATGTTGCATTCCTGAATTCTGTTCCATTATCACTTCTCAATCTTTTTACAATATTATAATCTTCAGCATGCTTTTCTATCTTCTTGATGTGCTCAATTATAATGTGTGGAGTCTCATCTTTAGAGTGCATGAACTTTACCCAAGTGTATCTTGAGAAATCATCCACCATCACAAGTGCATATTTGTTTCTTGAAATTGATAAGACATTGACTGGCCCAAATAAGTCCATGTGAATAAGCTGCAATGGTGCACTTATAGAATTCACAGTTTTGACTTGTGACTAGATATCTTCATTTTTCCTTTCTGACAAGCTTCACAGACTTCAACTTGAGCAAACTCCAGATTATACATGTCTCTTACTAACTCCTTTTTGACCAAGGTGTTAATTGTCTTGAAATTCAAGTGAGACAACTTTTTATGCCATAGCTTACTTTGTTCTTCTGATGCCTTGGTGTAGAAGCAACAAATACCATCCTTATTTATTGAGTCCAAGTCTGCAATAAACAAGCTTCCTTTTCTTTCTCCTTTCAGAGCAAATTCACCAGTTTTCTTGCTGATAAAAGTGCATTCCTCTTTGTTGAATAAAACTTTAAAGCCTTTGTCTATAAATTGGCTAACACTGAGAAGATTCACTTCAAGTCCAGCTACCAGTGCTACATCATCAATGACAACATTTCCAGAAATAATCTTGACATATCCCATCGTGAATCCTTTGTTGTTGTCTCCAAAGATCACCAAGGGGCCAGCCTTCTCCTCAAACTGTGATAGCAGGGCTTTATCACCTGTCATATGTCTGGAACACCCATTGTCTATGATCCTTATGACCTACTTTATTTTTCCCTGCACACAATGAGTTTTAAGTGTGTTTAGAAACCCAAGAAGTGTTGGGTACTTTCTTCTTGTTAACTGATTTAGCAGAAGTAGAATGTGTTGTTTTAGATAAAATAGAATTCAATGATTGTTGTGCATTTTCCCTATCTGCTGTAGATCCAATTTTTGTTTCTTTACAATCTACTCTCAGTTTGTGACAACTTTTCATCACTTTCAAGTTGCAAGGGATGCAATCAAACTTGTCATAGAATGAGTAGGGATCATTTACATCTGCTTCATTGTATTTGTAGGCTCCTTCAGCTAGCTTGCTAACAACCTTTTTACAAAGGTGAGTTAGGTGATTCACAAAGCCACATTTTTCACATTTCTTTCTTGGAGCATCTGCAACATAAACAAAATTATTGCTTTTGTTTATCCCAATTTTTCCATTTCTATTTTTCTTTTTCTTTCTTGCATCTTCAATTTTGGTTTCTTTGACAGGTTTCTTGGAACCTTGATTATCCATGAGCTTCTCTTCAGCTTTGAAAGATTGAGTTGCTTCTTCATCTTTCTTCTCATTATCTTCATCAGCAATTTCTTGCTTGATAATTAACTCTTCTTCACTGAAGTTAACTTCACATGCCTTGAACATAGGTGAATCAACCTTTTCCAGGATTGTTGGAATATTTTCAATTTCCGTTGCTTTTCCTTTATCACGTATATTCTTCTTCTTGCTGTTCAAGGCATCATAGTCAAGACCAATAGCAATATTTGCACATGGTTTGTTCTGCTCATGATATTGTCCAACCAACTCAGATGCATTTTTGAAGGACTTCAACTTCACTTCATTCTTTTCCAGCTTTTCCCTTAGCACTGCTTCATTTTCACTTGCACACTTGAGCTTGTTCTTTAGATATGCATTTTCTTATTTTACAACTTCAAGCTCTACCAACAATAGTTCATCTTTTTGTTTCTCATTCTCAAGATTCTCATTTATCTTTGTCAGACTGCTAACTTCTTCAGTAGCAGCAACCATACGTGTATGAATATGAAACATTTCTGTGCTCATCTTCTATACAGTTTCCTTATATGACTCACATTTAAATCAATAGTAGTGAGAGTTGGTACCTGTGATTTTGATAAGGATGATTCTCCTTTCTCCAAGGCCATTAATGCATAATTTCCAACTTCCGCATCTTCATCATTATCAGATTCATCCCAACTTTTTCCCTCTGTAATATAAGCTTTACTTTGCTGTTTCTTCAGAAGAGCTTCATACTTTGCTTCTAGTTCAAGATAAGATTTGTCTTTCTTTGTTTTTTTGGGTTTGATGCATTCTGTAGCAAAATGGCCTAGTTCATCACAATTGAAGCATCTTATCTTTGATCTGTCAACAGATCCAGTTTTGTAACCATTTTTGCTATCAGATGTGTACTTCCCTTTTCTTTTCCAGCTGTTGTCTTTGTTGAATGATTGTCTTTTACCCTTGAAGAATCTTGGCTTCTTTAATCTAATGTTAGAGAACTTTCTTGCCAGATAGGACATTGACTGATCAAGCTCATCAAGTTTATCTAGGATGTAGAACTCATCTTCTTCCAATTCCAGAATGACTTGTTCCTGTGAATCATTGTTTCTTTGCTCACTTGCAGAAGCAACTGGAATCTGAGAACTTGGATCATTATTATAGGTATGCCTTTCATTGAAAATTAAAGCACTTAAACCATCTATAACATATCCTTGACCAGTTCTCAATGATTTCCTTTGAATCATTTCTAGTTCATATATTTTGAGAATTCCATATAGAACTTCCAGTGTTATTCTGCTCAAGTCTCTCCCTTCTCTGATTGCTGAAATTTTCTATTCCAAATGGTCAGGGAGTGTAAGAAAAAACTCCAAGTTCACTTCTTCAGCTTCATAATATTTGTCATGGAGCTGCAAGTCATTTATCAGCTTATTAAACCTTTCAAACACATCAGTGATACTTTCTTTGGGCTTAGCCATGAAACCCTCATACTGTGAAATCAGTATCCTTCTTTGATTAGATCTAACTTCCTCAGTTCCTTCACAGAGTATTTCAATCTTTTCCCAGATTTGCTTGGCAGTGCCACAGTTGATAATGTTGTTGTACATTACATTGTCAAGTGATTCTATCAATATCAGCTGTAGGCCATTATCTAGGGAAACTTTCTCTTTTTCAGGCTCAGTGTACTCAGAAGGATCTTTTGGAGCATAATGAGCTGGAATGACCATATCACCATCAGTAGATTCCTCAACTCTAACCATAGGAGTGAAGCGCCCATTTTTGAGAATCTGAATATAGAATGGATTGGCCATCCTGATAAACAACAACATTTTCTTTTTCCAGAGAGTGTAGTTAGGTTTGTCAGAAGTAGGAATTTTGATGCTACTGATTTTTTGTGTATTCATTATTCCAAGATCTTGAATCTGTTTACTTTCATATTTTGCTATGATACCACTTGTTAGGTAATGAATTACACACAGAGGAGGGGGTGAATGTGTTTTTTGTATTTTTATGCTTTTTTTGAAGTGTTTATGGTTTGAACAAAGTAAATCAAATCTTGTAGTGAGTTGTGTTAAAGCAGAAATTAAACATGCAACTGTGAATAACACAGATCTTTTAAAACTCACTTAATTTTATATTAAAATTAAGAATGTTTTGCTACAAAATTTCTAGGCTCTTTGTTGATAAAGAGCTTAGTTTCTATCTTGAGAGAAATACAAGATTTTCTTAACTGAATTGTTACTACTAACAAAGGACCAGTATTAACTTTATATTTCAGTTAACTTCTGGTTTACATAGTATATAATAAGACATACTATTAACTTTAGTAAGTTGTCACTAATCATTCTATTTTAGGAAAAGTATATCTTCCATTTCTGGCTTAGCATATCTTTGCACACTGTGTTAACTTTGATCTTCCTTTGTCAGTTAATCTTCACCCTTGATCTTGCATACTCTTCAAGCTGCTTTTTGTAGACTTGTCAATCCAACTGGTTGGATTGTTTGTTGATTGTTAATCTTGGATATTGAACTGGTCTGCAATTTGTACCTTGAGATTTTACCTCGAGATCTCCAGTTAGGCATATAGAGATCTTGACATCTCGATAAGTATAATGACTTAACGAGATCTCTAATACTCCATAGTTAATTTGACGTGTAGAGGTCTCTGAGTTCTCTATAAGAGAATTTGGCTTATCCAGATCTGTAATCTTCATATCTTCACTTTGACTTATTGATATCTCTGAGTTCTTTAGTGACTTATAGACTTGTCGATAACTCATATTTCTCTAGTCAATTTTGACTTGTCGATAACTCAGAGTTCTCTAGTGAATTTTGGCTTATTGATATCTCTGAGTTCTCTAGTGAAATTTTGATTTATCGATAACTCATAGTTCTCTAATGAATGTTGACTTGTCGAGAACTCTGAGTTCTCTAGTGAAGAAATGACTTGTCGATATCTCCAATCTTCATTTCTTCAATTTGGCTTTTCGATATCTCTGAGTTCTCTAATAGCTTTCCTCAGTTCTCTATAAGTCATTCTGGAGTTCTCGAATGACTTCTCAGTAACACTAAATCTGTAACTTGTAGAGATCTTGACTTAGAACATTTTTCCCAAAACAGATTTATTCAACTCCAAGCTTCTTCATAATTCTTCTGAGGCATGATCTTCTTGATCTTCTTCCAGATAAAATTCTTAGGCTTGATACTGTTTAAATAAAAAGACTCCAGACTGCTCTTTTGACATTTTTACAGACTTTAAATGTTACAAGAACAAAATGTAAACTAAGATTATAATACAACTTACTTAGGGTTGTCAATTTGACATAGTCTTGTTATTGTACATGCATGTCTTGCACAACAATACTACTACACAAATATGTATATACCATACACAGATCACTGAAATGGATTTGCTTAACATACAAACCTTCAAACCTTATACATCAGAAGACTAATCCTTGTAACCATTAAACCCTTGTTCTTCTACTATCTGATTCTTTCCCAGGCTGGAAGCCAATCTTTATACATACCTTGTTATACATTTATGGTGTTTATGAATCACCCTATGCTTTGAGACGAATGTTGTTTATGATTCTATTTATTGATTTACATTGTTTATTATATTGCTATTATAGAATTGGATTATTTTCTAAATGTGGACCAGATTCGTGGTCAGACCAGATTCGTGGTCGTATTAGGCCAATGTGTGCCTTGGATCCAGTATATAAAGCAGATTTGTGTGCCTTGCTCGGGGTTAGTGCGTGATTGATCAGCAGCCTAACCTTGGTTTTTAAAATAAAAAGTGAATATCCAATTCTTATCATTGCTAATCAAGAAATTTGATTCCTTAATTCTTTTCAATTGATCATTGTTTATCTCAGTTTTGTCACTATGAGTTGCTGAGCTAATTAGCTCACTCTTGCGAATCTATTTATGTTCTTATTTAGTTAAGAAGGAAACTGTTGGTAGCGAGGATCCCCAAACCAGTGTGCGAGCTAGGATTCCAGGTTGAGTTGGTTCAAGCTAGCAGAAGACTTATGCTTTAGTTTTGAGTTTGAAAATTTGTAAGAATGTTTATTAAACTAGTGGGATTTGGTACGATGTATTGTAATTAAGGTTGTGGCTTGTGTTCATACTTTAACCTGTTGCGATCTGTGGTTGTGTAGTGTAGGGTCATTGCATATATTATTTCATAAACAGGGTTATATATTGTGTTTGTGTGTGTGTGTATATGTGTGTGTTGTGAACCCCAAATTTCTGACCCAGGTTTGAAGGGCATCACAATGATGGCATTGTGGAGCTTAGTGTCCCACCATTCTTAATTAGGCCACTCTTGGTTGTTGACAAGATGGCTCTTGCTTGAAAATCTAGTTTGTTCACTAGGTTAAAATCTATCTTGACCATGTATTGTCATCCATGACTTCTAAATAAATGGTCATTTTAATCAAGTATTTGTTGTTTATTATTTCTTTATAAATTCAGTTACATTAACACTAAATTAAGACTAAAAATAACACTAAAATTAACACAAAAACTAACATACATTCATTGGTAAAAACTGTTACAAACTAATATAATATGTATACATTCATAACCAACACAGAAGATTCATACATTCTTCTCATTACACATTTACACATTTTACATTTTCACAACAACATTCTTCTCATTACAGTTGCTACTACTTGCTTTGTTTACAATATAACCAATACAAAATGCAAGCACAACACAAAACCTTAGCATAGTTCTTCCTTACCCTTGTTTCTTCCCCACAACTTGTTCATTGTGAAATCATATCAATTTTGGCTTCAAGAACTCTAACTCTTTCTAATAAACCATATATCATGGCTCTACCACGATCACAAACCGGCTCCTCGATCCATCGAAAATGGTTACACCCTAGTCGACCTTCAACGCAGCTGACAAACATCCTGCCTGCATTACCCCATGCCGTTCTTACAACCACCACATGCCCACAATAACAAAATTAATCCATATTCCCTATTGTTCGCCTCAATTCAATTTATAGGTTTAGGAATTTAAATTTGGGGGTTAAATAACCCGTTAGTAATGAATCGGGTTTGCTTATATAATACAAATGTAGTTGTTGTCTTGACAAAGTGCAGAAATGCCACTCATTTCTCACACAATTTGCAACCGTTTTAATGTTTGTCTAACAACTTTAACGTCTGTCTTGACGTTTGTACACGTTTTGCACAATTTTGATTAATCCGGGTATACATTTTGTAATTTCGAGAGGTACACAAGTTGCACCAACAACAAACTTGAGGTACACAAATTACATTTAACTCATAATTCTATAGGTCCCAATTCTAAGAAAATGCTGTAAATTACGTGGCAATACTTGGAAATAAGCAACATATGGGCCTAACAAAATAGTAATATACATTAGGAAAGCCCATCTAGTGATATAAACCTGTTGCAGCTATCCGTGTTAAGCATACGGGCCAATGGAAAGCCCAAATAAAGTAGTGCAGCTCAAATATATAATGAAAGCCCAAAATTTTAACTTGGCCTCACAAAAAGTTACAAGATATATATTTAATAAAAAATTCATATGCACACTATTATTATTATATTACACACAGAGATTTGGTAGGGTAGGCAAGGGTTTGATTCTTGAGAGCGATAGCTGCAAGTCTCTGAGCTCATTTTAGAGGTACCCTTTATTTCTCTTGTTTATTTTTTTTGCTTCTATTTTTTTATGTGTGTATAATTGTATGAATAATATTTAATCATGTGTTTACTCAAAGATTGAAACTTTATAATTTTCTTGCTGTGAAATTTAATGTTGGAAAAAGCCCTTGTTTTGATACCATTTTTTTTGTATTTATTTGGTTGAATCTTGAAATTCTTGTGATTTTTGTTTTATAGACTAGGTAAAAAGATTTAATTTTTGTCAGTATAACGATTTGAAAGTGGCATGTTTGTTGTTAGATCAGGTTAATGTTATGTCACGTTGGCGCGAAACGGGTGTGTAAATGTGAATTTGCTTATTGATTCTTTTGCATTGAGAGTTGAGACTGTGTTGTAGTTGAAATTCTCGAAGTTTTCTTTCTAGATTAGGTAAAATGATGTGATTTTTATACTGTAAAGATTTTAAATTACTAAGTTTGTTGTTAAATCAGGTTATTATTATGTCACGTTGGATCGAAACAGGTGCGTAAATGTGAATTTAATGATTTATTCTTTTACATTGAGAGTTGACTGTGTTATAGTTCAAATTCTTGAGGTTTTCTTTCTAGATTAGGTTAAAAGATGAGATTTTTATTACTGCAAAGATTTTAAATTGCTAAATTTGTTGTAAAGGTTATATTATGTTGGTGCGAAAAGGGTGTTTAAATGCGGATTTGTTGATTATCCTTTTGCATTGAGACTGTGTTGTAGTTGAATTTCTTGTGACTTTCTTTCTAGACTAAGTATAAAGATACGAATTAATACTATAAGGAATTTAAATTACCATGCTAGTTGTTAAATCAGGTTATTTTTATAACAGATTGGCGGGAAATGGGGGCGTAATTGCATAGTTGTTGATGAATTCTTTTGCATTGAATTTGTTGTACGTAGTTGCAGTTCTTGTGATTTTCTTCCTAGACAAGGTAAAATGATGTGATTTATAGTACTATAAGGTGTTCAAATACCATGTTTAAGATATATCAGGTAGTTTTAATATCACATTGGCGGGAAACAGGTGCGGTAATAATGACTAAAACAAAATAAAAAAAAATCCGCTGTACTTGTTATAATTGTCCTTTTTCTATGAAAGATGATGATAACCATGTTTGTTGTCGTCTTAATAGTTATTAGTGCAATAGTGCTCCTGATTTCCAAATAATACGGATTTACTTGCAGGCATTGTGATGCACATGGTGAATATGTGGCTCCCATATTTGTGTGCCTGTATGTATATTATTTTAGTTTTGACATATATGTGAAATCTGTGACAGTTTGTACAATTTTTTTCATTACCTAGAAATATGTAAAAAAAAATCATTTTGGTGATAAATTGTAATAGCTGAGTTAAAATATACAAGGAATCAAATGAAAGACATCTTAAAGAGCGCACATTTTTCATTAATGATGAACTGCAAGCGGTCATCGCTTATTCGCTTTAATTATGATTTAGTAGCATTTGGAAATTGTAGTTCCCTTCTATGTCTTATATCAGGAGCAAGAATCGATACACACACACATACACACACACACATATATATATATATGATAGTATATTTCCCCAAAAAATAAACTGGTCCACACTGCTACCATCTTCATTTGTTGTTTACTAGTATACAATTAAAATTTACATAATTTATATTGATTCTGGTAAAAGCCCACTCCGTATTTGTAACTATTGAAAATGGCGGACCTTGAGAAGTTACTTCTTGAGGCAGCCGGAAGAACTGGACGGTCTGGGAGGAAGTGGAAGTCACCCCCATCATCACGAAGGCAGCGTGAGGGTTCATATTCTGACAATGGAAGTGACTCAGGGGACAATGACTCAGATGATGATCGTCGTTATGCAAGAAGGAAGCACTCGGCATCACAGGTTTCTTTTAAAAAAAGGTTTAAGCACTCAGAAAGAGACTTTGGACAGAGAAGCCGGGAAGAAGGTGATGATGGTTATGACCGGGAGGGAGATAGTGATGATGACTCTGTCGGAAGTGATCTTTACAAGGATGAAGATGACAGAAGAAAGCTTGCACAAATGACGGAACTCGACCAGGAGATGATATTATCAGAGCATTCAACAAAGAGAACGGATAAGAAGATGCAACAAAGACTGAGAATGCAGAAATAGAATATTAAACAGTCCAGAAAAAGCAGCCCTCCTCATGTATCATCTCGCACTGGCGTGCGATCTTCAGCCATATATGCTGACAGGGAAGCTGCCAAAGGTGAAGCCTTAAATGAGTTAAGGGCAAAGAGATTGAGGCAACATGATCTCGAGGCTCATTTAAAATATAAAGATTCGACTAGCGTTGGTTCCGGAAGTCATAGATTTTCACCTGTTAAGCAGAGGTCCTATACTGAAGTAGCTGTAAGTAGTTTCGGCCAAGTGGAAATGGCTCTTGAAACGAAGATGATAGGTCCACAGGTTATAGTGATGATGACAACACATCATCGCAGCCAGCAGTTCCGACCTTTGAGGATATAAAAGAAATCACTATTCAAAGGTCAAAGTTAGCTAAAAGGCATATGGAACCTTTTTTTGATGACTTAATTGTAGGTTGTGTTGTAAGGGTTGGAGTCGCGAAGTCTAGGAATGGGCCAAGGTACAGCATCGGTGTTGTCAAGAATGTTGACTCAACAAACCCTGAAAGACGGTACAAGCTTGAAAACATGATAACTCACAAGTATCTAAATATTATATTGGGTCATGAAAATTCTGCCCAAAAGTGGGCGATGGTTATGATGTCGGACTCCCTTCCATCCGAAACTGAGTTTAAAGAGTGGGTTAAGGATGCAGAGCGCAGTGGTGGGCGGATGCCTAGCAAACAGGATATGTTGGACAAGAAAGATGCAATTTAAAAGACTAGCACATATGTTTACTCAGCTGCCACTATGAAACAGATGATGCAGGAGAAAAAATCAGCAACGTGTAGACCACTGAATGTTGCAGCTGAAAAGGACCGTCTGAGAAGAGAAATGGATGTAGCCATAAGTAAGAGTGATGAGGCAGAAGTCGAGAGAATTAATGCGAGACTATTGGAACTGGAGGCTTCCCGAAATACTCAAGAGAAAGATCACAAGGCTATTAATCTGGAAAAAATGAACAGAAAGAACAGGGTTGATAATTTCAGAAATGCATCTGGTATAAAATCAGCTAGTGGCTTAAAAACTGGTGATGCTGGTTATGATCCATTTTCAAGGAGGTGGACCAGATCGAGAAATTACTATGTTCTAAAGGCAAGTGCAGGAGATGAGGCTGCAGTTGGAGGAAATTGTGAACAGACTGCAGCGTTGGTAGGTCCCGATGGCAGTGGTGCAGTGGGTACTGCAGCAGCCTTGGTGGCTGCAACTGAAGCTGGTAAACTAGTGGATACGAGTGCTCCTCTGGATCAGGGAACTGAGTCCAATCTGTTGCATAAATTTGAGCTTCCAATTTCGTTAGCCATCCTGAAAAACTTTGGTGGTGTGCAAGGAGCCCAAGCGGGTTTTTTAGCCAGAAAGCAGAGGGTTGAAGCAACAGTTGGATGCCAGGTCCCTGAAAATGATGGAAGGAGACATCCCCAAACCCTAACTATTAGCTATTATAAGAGGCATAGAGGGCTTCTATAGGAAATGTTGCTAATCAAAGTCAAGGTAACACCCTTTTTGTTATGTTCTTTTTTTCAGTGACAGTAGTGTTGGTCTTTAAGGGTCAATTAGGTGTTAATTAGTTGAGTAAGTGCCCCTTTGTCTTATAGCCTATGAGTAATAAATCTAACTTAATGTGAAAGGTAACTTTTTAAGGTAAGACATATACTAAACCATCTCGGCAGACATGTTTAAAAATTAATTTCTTGACCTTCTGGCTGTAAATCCTAAATTTCGGAAGAATTTGGATGAAATATTTGTCAGCCAGATTAGTAGAGACTGATTTTCATTGAACCTAGATTTTTGAATCTTGATCAACGATGTATTAATTTGTTTAGAGATATCTGTCGAAATTTTGTTTAGAGATTGGTTCCTGACTTTGGATGTTGAATGCACATCCAGTGGATTGATGTTGATGCATCTGCAGCCGATGCGATGTATCCAATATCCCATCTATCTTGCCTCTCTCTTTCTTAGAAATTCTATTATCTCCTCAAATTTAATTGCTCGTCTTCTCTTTTGAAAGTTTGATGGTTCTGAATTATGATATGTGTTCCTGTCTTGCTTTTTTCCTTGTTTACTGTGATGTAACCGTCGTCATTCTATTGTACCCTGACCTTTTAATACTTGTGGTGTTCAGAATTATAATTGAATTTATGTTTGCTATATATACAGGTAAAGTTAATTTCCTTGACATGGTAAAAACATTATTTATAAAAGCTCATAATAACCACGTTTTTAATATTTTTTTTTCACAAATCCATTCATATGGTTGATAGATCACAAAGAAATAAATTTGAATAATCTCTCTCTCTCTGACTCTCTCTCTCCCCCCCCTCCCCCTCCCCTCTCTCTCTCCCCCTCCCTTTTTTAGGGTTTGCCAGCTTAATTGGAATTAATTCGTTGCTCTATTAACTTTTTAAGATGCTTTTTTCTGTGAGAAAAGTTTCTGCAGCTCTCAGTAATTGGGTAGCTATTAGGTTATCTAAAGAATAGAAGAACTCTTATTTTCACACTTTGCAAGTATTCATCAGGTGTTTTGGGCTATTGAAATCAATTTAGTCATATGGATCAGTATTAAACGAAGTACCTGTTGCAAAGTTTTATTACATATTTTTAATGCCTATAGAAGTTTGGATCATCAAGCCTGATACACTTTAATTATTTTTTGCAATTTTCAATTGTTTGGTAAAAACAATTGGCACATGCCTTATGCACTTCTTTTTGCAAAATAATAGTAGATATAGAATTCCAGGTTTTAATTTATCTTCAGCTAAGCAAATTTCTTTTCGGTCATTATGTATGGAGGCATGGAGGCATGCTTCTGTCCTGCAATATATATTATTTTTAAGCGGAAGATCATACATGCTATGATAATCTTGCTTTCCGTTCTTTTTTGCTAAATTAATCTTGCTTTTTTTGTGTGAAAAATGTAATGATATTTTTTTTAGCTTTCCTTGTTGAACCGAAATAAAACTTCTTGGATGTGTCAGCGTGTTCAAATATAATTTAAAAAAGAGTTTCTTTTAAGAATAAATCTTTTTTATTGTATACATCTATGCACCATAATCTTATATATGTTTGTGGTCATCATTGTAGATAGACCTGGCAACGTTCCGTGTCGTGTCGTGTACAAACGTTCTGTGTACTTTCATGTTTTCGTGTACCAAACTTTAAACCCAAACCCGACCCGGATTTGCATTCGTATACCAATTTGGAGACACTAACCCGGAACTAATATATTCGTGTTTACCCGCTTTAGTACACTAAAGTACACGAATTATATACGAAAAATTTTAATTATTAAAAAATGCAATAGATAATTAAATGGTGAAGTGCTCACTCACGTAGTCAAGGAACGATAAAATATATTTTAGTATTTACAATTATATATATGTTATTTAGAATAGGTAAAATTCACATTTGGTATTTAGTATATATATCTATATTATATATTTTTAAAATTTTAATTATTTATTTATTTCGTGTACTTTCGTTCCTTGTCGTGTACCTATATTGGAAACTCAAACCCGACACTAATTATATTCGTGTTTTTTCGTGTTCGTGTACTTTCGTGTTCGTTTACCAAATTTTTGAACCCAAACACTAATTATTCGTGTCGTTTCGTACTGTGTTCACGTATCGTATACCAGTATTGTCAGGTCTAATTGTAGATGTCCATCTAATCTAATAAGAATGGTTAATCTTATAAGAATGGTTGTAGAATCAGTGCTTTGTTTTCGGTAGTAAGTATTTTCATATTGATTAAATACTTACGCAAATATTATGAGTTGCATGTTCAGTGAATACTGATTTTGAGTTGGTCATTTAATGTTTTTACTCCCGTGAATTGCTTGGACAGGTAGTTCTGCACACTTCTGCATATCAGAATAAACGCGCATTAATATATGTACTTCTGCTTATCGTATGAAGCCTCAAGAGATTTATGAATGGCAAAGTTGATGAGTTTGACATGCCTAAAATCAGATGATCGGAAAAAGCTTAGCTCGATTTTGTTGCTTATTAATGATTTGTTGTATATAGGCATGCTTTTCAGTTGTATCTCTAGATCTTGTATTATGTTTTTAAGATTGTTTTACAATGAATTTGTTGAATTTTAAATTGAATTTTCAAATGAAATTCTTGTTGTTACCAAACATTGTTAGAATTCAAAATTCAGGATTTGAAATTCTTATACTTTCCAAATATTATTACAATTCTAGGAATTGAATTCCTACATTCGAAATGAATTGAATTCTGTAAAAGATCATTCTTGTGAAATAAAGAGAGTCAGGTCTCTAGCAGCCATCAGTTGTGACTTGTGATATTGATATGGGTTTAATGTTCACTATAATCATCACTTTACAAGTGTTTAAATCTGTGCTCTGCTTCAAATGCCTAGGAGGAATCACAAATGGTGTCCTATTACTCGTACTTTATATAACTAGTTCCATTTAGAGTATGTTTTTGCCATGCTGTGTACGACCCTAGCTTGTAATGTACCATAAGCAAAATTATTAGTTGGTGGTTATTGTTTCAGCAGGGTGATATTGGTTCTGCTACTGAACCGGAGAACCGAATATCTGTCACACTACAATGGTTCTGCCAACCTCTAATTTCGTTAAGTTACCAGAAATCTTGCAACACCTGTTTTGTTATCTCTTGTAAGTACAAAATTACATACATTTTTTTACTCATAAGTTATAAGACATCCCAAACGGGACTATTATTCTCTCAGAAAACAAATAATATGCTATGATGCGCAACATTAAACAAGTGAATGGACCAAGTCCAGTACAAATAAAATCAAACGCAACCAAGTAACTCTCCCATTAGAGAGAGCTGTAAGGTGTAGCTTTCCCTTAGAACATCACAAAGGTCATTCAGACAAACTTCGGTGAAAAGATTGGAAAATTCAACATTATTTTTATTCATGTATCTTTGCTCATATCATCTTTAATTCACTTAATTTCTTGGAGAGGGATGGGCTCAACAAGAAGGGAAACCAATGTAGCTTTGGCTACAATATCCTCAGCACCATAGCCATCGTTTCCATCATTATACAGCCAATGAGCTGCCCTGATAAGATTTAGCATTATATCGACAAATGGCGAAGACAGAGATCTACCGCCCTCCAAAAATCTAAGTTTATTTATTTTTGCCCATTTCTTCCTCATCAAATTCATCATGTGCTCACGTGAAACTTCTTGGGAAATACCAGTATCAGACATGTAACACTGTATTGATGATGGAACATCTCCTATCTTTAACTCTGCCTGCAGCCAATTGAATAAAATATTTATAGCAAACAGATTAAATTGCTAGTAATCATTTTCATTACCGATGAGGTTTTAAAATCATCAGTCAATCGAAGAATTTCACATGACAGGCGTACAATATCAAGAAGGTCCTCTATAAATTATATTTCTTCTTTCTTGATCGGATTTTCTGTACAGATGTAGGAGTAAAGTTCTCCAATTGGACCTGCTATCGACACAAATCCATTGTTCAAGTACTCCTCTGGTGTTGGTTGGTATCCACTGTGATACCACAGGGCCTCCGTTAAGTAAGACTTAGATAAACCATTGAACTACAACATAATATTTACAATTTTAGGAAATGCTTTACAATCTAAAAAACAATCAAGAGTAGCTTTTATAAAGCAATTGAGAAACATTATGGGGGAAAGTTACCCATTTTCTTTGGTGTGGTAAAATATTGATGTTATGGTTCTTGAGGATGTTGTTCAAAGTTTCGTTGACAAAGTTGTATAATGATAGGAAACACGACTTTATGTAGTATGGAAGGTCTTTCATTGCATTTATATCTCACCTAAAGCAAATGATTAGAATTATAATAGTTACCTTCTTTCTACAAAATTTGGAAGAACATGGAGTTCTAGTGGCCATGTCCCGATATGTATAGATTTTTTGTTGAATTTCATTTAGCTCGGAATGAATCTTATTATGTTTTAGACCGATCTGATAATATGTTAAACTTTATTTTAGGCTGATGACTTTATATATTCCAAATGAATTTACTTTCAGTTTATTTTGTTTTAACTCGTTTATTTTTTGTTTTAGGCTGATGACATTATATCGACCAAACGAATTTATTTTCAAATTTTTATCAGTCTTTATTATTTTATTTTAATCTGAGACTGTAAATCCAACTAAATGTACGTAATTTATTTTTATTTTTTATTTAGGATTGGATTAATAGTATAATTTTATTTTATATTATATATTATTTTGTTTAGATCAAAACTGTTAGACATATTACAATTTTATTTGTATTCATATAATTATATTGTGAATATTAATCTATTTATGAGAATGTTTTATTTTAAATATTACTATAATTACGGAGACCAAACTGACTACCCACCAAAGTTTCATTATTCTGTTTTTAATATAATAATATAGATAGATAGTATAAAAGATAGATAGATTGATAGATAGTCAACATATATTAAAAATAATTGTTCATAATATTTTGGGCTTCTCTCATAAATACCTAAATTTTATAAACTTTTTATAAAAATACTGTTAGTTTTTAAAATATATAGCAAAAATACTAGCTTTAAAAAATATTTGCAAAAATACGGAGGTTGTAATTGCAACCATATCTGCAACTGGTAGTAACCATACATGCAACCACAGATGCAAATTTGAAAAAATATTTTGAAAATTACATTTAGTTACAAAATAAGTTGTCCAGAGTTGTCCAGATGGTTACAAATGAATGCCGCTGCGGAGCCAATACTTATATCAACTAAAAACAATCAAACCCACTTTCACTAAAACAACACTTCAATCTGCACATTAGCACAAGAGCTAGGTTCCATTTTTTCAAAAAATTGATCAGTAAAACCGACACGACTCACATCTAAGAACAAACCTAACCCCTTATGTTGGTACAACCAGTCCACATATCTCTTCCACAACGCTTTCGGATCCTTTTCTAACCTTAACTCTTTCGAATTAGATACGTTGACTTTCGATAAACTCGCAGGTACCTCAGAGTTAGTTGGAGTTGGTTTAGAGCGGTTGAGAAATAAAATGGTGTGTTTGGAGAGTGGAGTTTGGCGAGGAGTTGGATGAGATGATTTTAATTGGTTGAGTGATGAGGAGAAACCGGAGATTGACGCCGCCATCGAGGGAGATCGGAAGAGAGAGATGGAGAGAGATGGGAGAGACGATGAAAACGAGGCGGTTGAGTTTGAGGAGGAGCATTTGGGAAGTGAAAGGAGGGGAGGTTTTTGGAAGGTAGAGTGATTGTAGCTGTAGTTATTGAAGCATCTAGGTGAAGCAGAAGCGGAGAAACAGGGCACGTGCTCTTTTTTGTGGCAGTGAGAGGAGAGTGAGAAAGAGGGCAAAGAAGTTAAAAAAAATAATGGAAAGATTAAGATGGTATTTTTACAATTTAATTGTTTGTATATTTAAAAAGATAGTAAATTTGTAAAATTTTAAGTATGATAGTAGAGTTGCAAATAATTACCCCAAAATTGGTATTCTCGACAATTTCCCTAATATTTTTACAGAAAGATTTGTTTTATTTGGAGAAAATAAAAAAGACAACATGTTTTACTTAAAAAATGTATAGATTAAAAAAACTTGTTTAAAATATTTGTAGAGAAACAGTTGTTTTAGTGGATAAAAATAATAAAGGCAGCGTATTTTTCTTATAAAAGTAATTGGTTATATGTTAATTAATTAAGGGCAATTGAGTAAAATAATTTTTTTTAGAAAGGACAATTATGTAGTTGAAGAAAGGACCGTAAAGTTTCTTATTTAATATAATAATATAGATGGATAAATATTTTGATTTCAAAATTAAATATTTTTTTAATTTTATTTATTTAATTGAATTGTAAGATAATATTTACTTCAAGTATATTTGTCTTTACCTTGATAGTAAAAATTATATAAAATAAATATTTTTTATTGTGGACCGCAACTACTGGTTAGAAGTGTAGATGATTTTGACTTTTGCATTGTTCTAAGAACAAAGAATTTTTGCATTGTTTTAAACGATAGAGATGAGATTGTTGTTGTCCAGTAATAACGATGAAGATGTTAAGTTGTTCTTGTAAAGCAGTTAAGAATTTATGAATTGCTAAAGTCAAAGAGTTTAACAAAGTATTTAAGTAAAAAAATAATTAAATAAAATAAACTATTAAGTAGCTGAAAAAAGTAATTTGTTAATTATTAGTGGTTGTAATATTATTATTCTATTTTATTAAATAAACGTGTCCGTGATATTTAGAGAAGTTTTTTTAATTGAGAGAAATAAAAAAGGTAACGTTTTATAGTTGAAAACGATTTTTATTTCTTTTTCTATTATAATTCGATTTAGTACACACTGAATTTACTGAATTAGTACTGTACCAAAACTTTCAATATTTCGTCTTTTATATATTAGTAACAGATGATTAAACTTGTACCTTTAACGTCATGATATAGGGTTTTGGTACCTTTTTTCTGATATAACCAATATACCGGTACATATTTGTCCCTCTCATTTGTACCGTTATAGGGACAATATGTATATTTCTTGTAAACTTTAAAGGCTAAAAGGTATATCCTTGATCAAATTCACATTGAATTATTTTTATTTGGAAACAATGGGCACAAAACTCGCACTAATTAGAAGATCTTGATTTTAATTAGAAGATCTTGATTTTAAACTGCAGTTATCAAAGAATGCTTCATGTACTTTACACCCTGAAGGACCAAAGTCACAACCGTACAAGGCTTGATCACACAAGTTTCAATTCAACACGCCGCACTGACACAGTTCCAATGCCTCCCCTCTTGCTCATATGGTTCATTAGGGGGCCCTGCTGGATGAAAAAAGTTTGTAACTGTGCTAAACAAGTGTTCATAATCTTACGGTTCGAAGAATGCCATTATATGTAATATATTGTTTCGGTTATTTAAGTTAATAATTGAAGATTGATAGTGCATCTTCGATCTTTCTTATTTCACCTAGTTGTCACAGCATTGAGCTGCAATGATATTAAAATTTGTGCTTGGATCAAGTTAAAATTCCAGATCTTGAGATCCTGGTCTCCCTAGCTATGCTTCCACAATCAGTACTAATATACACAATCAAATCGTATTAAAATCAGAGGTTTTCTTTCAGCTTGCTGTATACCTTTGAGCCCTTAAGATTTACACGGAATATATCTAATGATAACTCGGTTTCTTCCCAGGTCTTCTCCTTTCTCTCACGTGCGGGGACCCGGTCTGCGCAACGGTTTGGGTGCGGTTAGCCTGCTAGGTAGGGGTCTCTGCAAAACAGAACCAGAGGGGGGTTGTATCCCGCGGCAAATCCGGTGTGAGAATAAGAAATGGGCTTTCTTGAAGAAGAAGAAGAAGAGGGAAGAAGGAGCTATTCAAAAATATGTGAGGGTGTGTGTATGCGAGTATAGCAGTCAAATATTTTACAACCCCTAAAACCCTCTTTTTGGGGCCTTTTATAGGTCCCACGATTTAGGATTTTTGGGGTTTGTACCTCTTCATCCTGGCCTTTGATCATTCTTGTGTGGTGATAGGTTGGACGGTCTAGATGAGCTGTGTGGTCAGGTGTCCTTTCTCCATCAGAGCTGTCTTGGGATGGTTGCCCATGAATGGCTAGGATGCAATTGTTCCATTTTGGGTAACATGAGACAGTTGACTCTTTTGTCCTGTGCCACGTGGCACCAGGGACCACTTCGGCTTGGGCCTGGGGTGGCATCTCTTTTGGGCCCCTGCTCTTCTACCTGGGCCTGATTATTTCTGGCCCATCATTTGCCTCTCACTCCCTTATGCGGGTTTTCCCGGATGGGGGAGTAGGAAAAAGTTCACTCCTTTGACTTGTCTCATGACCCCGGGGTGTTGCTGGGTACAAGTCTCAGGGGTTGTGTTTGGGTAGGACTTTTAATTCTTGGCACTTGGAAAAAATTGTCATTTTTCTTTTGACTTATGGCCCCTAACCCCGGGGTGTTGTTGGGTACAAGTCCCCGGGGTTGTGTTTGGGTAGGCCCTTTAATTCTTGGCACTTGGAAAAAATTGTCATTTTTCTTTTGACTTGTGGCCCCTAACCCCGCGGTGTTGTTGGGTACAAGTCCCCGGGGTTGTGTTTGGGTAGGCCATTTAATTCTTGGCACTTGGAAAAATTTTGTCATTCTTCCTTTGACTTGTGACCCCTAACCCCGGGGTGTTGCTGGGTACAAGTCCCCGGGGTTGTGTTTGGGTAGGCCTTTTAATTCTTGGCACTTGGAAAAAATTTATCATTTTTCTTTTGACTTATGGCCCCTAGCCCCGGGGTGTTGTTGGGTACATGTCCCCGGGGTTGTGTTTGGGTGGGTCTTGGTGCAGATGTGACAGGTGGTTAATGTTGTAGCGCTTTTCCCGGAGTGTCAGGTGGCGGTTGAGCTTCTTGCACGAATATATGTGTAAGTACATATGTATGCACGAAACGTTGCAATTTTTCCCCCTTTTTTGCCTCAAAAGTTGCGCCTGTTAAATAATTACAACGATGTAATCATTAACTGCAGCGGTTATTTTCTGGATGCTCAGGATTGTGCCACGTGTCTCCGATCAACGGACCGGATTACGGGGTAGTTGAGTGGGTTAACTCTCCCTCTGTGCCTATAAATACTCCGCCTTTCTCATTTCTTTTCTCTTTACGCAACTGCAAACACAAAATCTTTCTGCCATTTTTCTCCAAATCGAATTTGGGAGCTCCTTTGCTTTTTGAAGCCGGTTTATTCTCCTGCTTTCTTGTAAGTTCTCGAACTTGTCTTCGTTCTTCTTTTTGTTTCTTCGTGGTTGTTTAGCGAGTACTTGTAGTTTGAGCTTTTAGAATGCATGTGTGCCCAAGTATCTGAGTTTGATTATTTCTATTGTGTCGAGTTTTGATGAATCAAAATATGTTGTTTGCTGTTTAGATTTATGGCTTTTGTTTGCGACTAAGAAGTTGATGTTTGTACTGAGTTTGGGCTTGTGTTTTGGGATACACATATGTACGAATATGGGTTTCAATCTATGCAAAACTGGGTTTGTTCTTTGCTTTTATGATTGTTCATAGCATTTGTTATGGGTGTATATATGTATGTATAGGTTGTATGATATATTTTGGTGTTTTGATTTTGAGGTTAACTGTTTCTGAGTAGCTTCTGTGTTTCTTTCTTTCTTTTTCTTCCTGAAATGGCATAGACTCTGGGGTTATATGGTTAGGAGGGGTAGAAGGAAACAATTAGCTAACCTGAAACGTAGACCTGACCGTCCCCACTTTGGATTTCCTGAACATTCTTCGAGTGACTCTTCCCCGGAACCAGAAAATATGCCTCCCCGTCGCCAAGCCATAGTTGAGGAATTGCCTACTTTCCTATTAAACCCCGGGCAGACTTTGGGTAGGAGAGACGGGTCCTAGGTGGATATAGACCATTACTTTGTTCGGACTCGTGAGAACAGCCCTCCCCATGATTATTACTTTAGGGATCTCACCACTACTTATAGGCCCGGGGGCTTAGAACCTTATGATGGGGCCCGCATGGATCAACTTTTTTATAATGCCCCCGGGACAAGATATGTTCCTGCCCCCCGTCATCCTGACCTCTCCGAGTACACCTTCCAGCAGATAGACGATCTGGTGAAGGCTGTATTTAACTTCGGGGATGATATGGAGTGGAGGTGGCCCGAGCCTCACGAGAGAGTTTATCACCGTCCTGCTGGTGGTTGGGTAGGGATTCCCTTAGAGCATCTTCGTAGCATGAGACCCAATCTCCACCAGTTTACCAAGTCCCTGTGCCGTGACGTCTACGGGATACCTTTCACTCAGCTAGCCCCGAACTCTATTAAGTGGGTTTCCTGGTTCCTGGCCTGTTGCCACGTGAAGAAGTACCTTCCGACTTTTAAGCTTTTTCATTATCTTTTTAAAATCAAAAAGTCCACCTTGCCTCCTCTTTTTGAGTTTACCTTTAATATAGATGGTTGTGGGCTCCCTTCTGATGCCAAAAAGGCTCTCGTCTTCATGTTGAATTCGCTCCGGGGCTGGCACCAGGAGTTCATCTTCGTCCGGGGGTGGGACTTGGAGTTTATGTCTTTGTACAAAACCACTTTGAAAAATAGCAGGTTCCCATCCGAGAGGCTTGGTGGAGATGCCTTGACGAAGATGTACGACTTTGTGGTTGCTCTTGGTGCCCAGTGGACCCGGGACACCTTTTTAGATAATCAAACATTGTATAATGTTGGCTGTAAGTGTTTTGTCTTAGCAGTTTTTCCTTGTATTTTTCCTGCTGTGTATCTCTGTCTTGTTCATTTGAATGATTGTTGTTCCTTGTGCAGGTCTTCCCTTCCTGAACCCCTTCCATTACGCTATGTCGCAGCAATTTAAGGATTTGGCTGGGAGGTTCAAGAAGATTGGTGGTGCCGTGCAATTGGACTCGGGGAAGAAGGCAGCTGGTGCAGGTAGCGGTTCACAGACCCGGGATGCTGGTTCCCCGGGCAACAGTGTAAGGCATAGTGCTCATGTGATTACCCCGCCTGTTGCTCCGGAGCCTGAGGAGGTTGAGGTGGTTGAGCTGGAAGAGGTGGAGGTCGGGTCTTTAAATCCGCGAAAGAGGAAGGCTGTGGCGGAAGCTGCTGGAGGGTCCGGAACCCCACAGCGCAGGAGGGTTTCAGGTTCGGGTCCTTCGGAAGAAGAGAGCCAGAAGTTGGTGGAGGAGGATGCGCTGAAGAACCTCCTGGCTCGGATGACCCTGGATGATCGCCGGAATGAAATGTTTGATAACTATGCTACCCCGGCTGACTTTGACTGCTATGCTACGGAGGATCTGGATACCTTCCTCGATCATCTTGTCCGGGACGTTTCGGAGGTAAGGCCGTTCCCTTAACATTTCCCTTTTCTATCCTTGTGTTGGTACTTAGCCGTTTTGTTTTCAGGCCAATGCTCGGATCAGCGGCTGCTCTACCATTCTCCACAACTTCCGCATAAGGGAGACAAAGACTAAGGCTACGCTGAAAGAGCTGAGTAAGGACAAGGAGAACTTTGCCAAGTATCGGGAGGTGAAGGAGATAGAATCCCGGGAGCATAAACAAGCCGTTGCTGAGGCGGTGAAGTCTCGGGAGGCTGCGGAGCAGTTGGTGGGATCCCTCTGGGCGGAGGTGGAGAACCTGAAGAAGGAGCTTGCTGCTAGGCCCCCGGCAGAGGAGGTGCTGGAGTCTTTACGGGGTACCCCTGCCTACTACGAGGAGCTTAACAACAAGATTTTTGAGAAGGTCAATATCTGCTGGGACGTTGCTTCTGCCTATCTTGCTGAGAATCCGGGCGGTGACATGGACGGATTCATAGAGCTATATCTTGCTGAAGAGCTCCGTCGTGAGGAAGCCCGAGCAGCTGAGGCAGGTACTTCCGGGACTCAGCCGCCTCCGCCTCCCGAAGAGGGCCGCGAGAAGACTCCTCCTCCTCCTCCCGAGAACTGAAGAATGAAGACCCAGGCCTTGTGCCTTGTAATTTACTTTTCGTAACTTGCAGTTGTTTCAGACTTAGCCCTTGTGGCTTTTAGACTTTGTTATTTGGTTTCCGTATTGACTTTGATTTGGATTTATCTCGGGGCTTGGTTTGCCTCGGGAATTCATGTAAATATATTTCCCTTTCGTATTTGGTTTTGCTTTCTTTTATCGAATTTTTTCTAAGTACACATGGTTTGTGTAATAGTCCCCGGAGAGGGGTTTTCAACATTTTAACTGAATAAAATTTTCTAAGTACACATGGTTTGTGTAATAGTCCCCGGGAAGGGGTTTTTAAAATTTTAACTGAATAAAATTTTTTAAGTACACATGGTTTGTGTAATAGTCCCCGGGAAGGGGTTTTTAAAATTTTAACTGAATAAAATTTTTCAAGTACACATGGTTTGTGTAATAGTCCCCGGGAAGGGGTTTTCAACATTTTAACTGAATAAAATTTTCTAAGTACACATGGTTTGTGTAATAGTAGAATGATTTTGGGCTATGGGGTGCTCCAAATCAGTTTTTTTATTTAAATCATTAGGACAACAGTACATTCTGGGGAAATGTTGAAAATTACATCAAGCTGCTATAGCCTAGAAATGGGGGAGATGCCGGAATGTGTGGTCTGCCTTTATTGGTAGAATTTCCTTAGGCGAGCTCCATGCCAAGTGTTTGGGACTTCGGTCCCCCCGAGGTAGCTTAGCTTGGCCGAAGTACTTCTTTAACCCTGTAGGGGCCTTCCCAGTTGGGCTGGAGCTTTCCCTGATTAGTTGGGTCCGAGGCCTCCGTGTGTCGGAGTACCAGGTCTCCTTCTTCATATTCCCTGATTCTGGCCTTCTTCCCAAAGTGGAGCCTTGTCTTTTCTTTGTAAACTTCCATCTTTCTTACTGCTTCGTCTCTTATCTCATCTAGGAGTTCCAGGTTGGTCTTAAGCCCTTCAATGTTTGAGATTTCGTTGAAATTGACAACTCTGTGGGAAGGGGATCTGGTTTTGATTGGAATGCGGGCTTCAGTACCGTATGCAAGCTTGAAAAGGGGGACTCATTCGTTCCCGCTCTGGGGGTGGTTCTGTAGGACCACAAGACTTTTGGGAGCTCGTCCGACCAAGTTTTCTTGGATTCTTCTAGTCTCTTTTCCAGACCCCGAAGTATGGTTCTATTGGTTACATCGACCTGTCCATTTCCCTGAGGGTGCGCAACCGACGCTCTTTTGTGCTTGATTCCGAGCTCTTTTAGATATGCTTCAAATTCAGACCCGACAAATTGCGGGCCATTGTCGGAGATGAGGACTACAGGGATCCCGAACCTCATGACAATCGCGTCCGTGAACTTGATGCAATCCTGTTGGTTGATTGTCCTCATGGCTTTAGCTTCTGCCCACTTTGTCATGTAATCAATGGCTACCAGGACGTAGCGGAGGTCGTCTTTTGCTCGGGGGAAAGGGCCCATGATATCTATGCCCCATACAGCGAACGGGATAGGAGATAACACTGATGCTGGCAAGCTCAGGCTTTGTCTTGGGACATTGCTGAATTTATGGCATTGAGAGCACTTCTGGACGTAAGCGACGGAATCGGAGTGTATCGTGGGCCAGTAATACCCTTGCCTGATGATTTTGTAAGCCAGAGCTTTGGCTGCCAGGTGGTCTCCGCAGATGCCTTCATGAACCTCCCGGAGGCAATAGTTGGCCTCCTCAAGATCTACACATTTCAAGGTAGGTGCGAAAAAGGTTCTTCTGTATAGCTGACCCTCTTCCAGGAAGAAACGAGCAGCTTTGTGCTTCAAATATCTGGCCTTGTTCTGGTCTTCTGGGAGTGTTCCATCCCTTAAGTAAGCTATATAAGGGGTCATCCAATTGTCTGGGCTCCCGATGCACAGGACCTCAGCTCGCTCTGTGCTGGGTACTTTGAGTTCTTCGAAGTATACCGAACTAACGAGATCGGAGGAATTTTGCACGAGTTTGGACAGCTCGTCCGCTTTGGAGTTCTCTTCTCTGTTGATCTGAAGTATGGTGATGTCGGGAGTGGCTTCCAAGATGCTTCGTACCATTGCTTGGTAATGTGCCAGTGTTGGATCTTTCATGATATATTCTCCGGTGGTTTGCTTGACCACGATCTGAGAATCACTGTGGATGGTCATTCTTGAGATGCCGAGAGATTTCGCCAACTTGAGCCCGGCAATGAGTGCTTCATATTCAGCCTGATTATTCGTTGCCTTGAAAGCGAAAGTTATTGCTTGTTGAATGGTGAAGCCCTTCGGGCTAATAAGGATGAGGCCCGCTCCGGACCTCTCGGCCGTGGACGAGCCATCGATATAGAGCTTCCAGGAATCCGTGCCCGAGTTGGTTCTCTCCGGGGACATCTCTCGGGGTAAAGGTTGAGTACTTTCCGGGAAGGTGCATTCCATCACAAATTCGGCTAAGGCCTGAGCCTTTATTGCCGTGCGCGGCACGAAATTGATGTTAAATTGACTTAGTTCAATGGCCCAGTTAACTAACCTTCCAGAGGCATCTGGTTTGTGAATGACCTTCCTGAGCTGCTGGTCCGTGACTACTCTGATTTCTCGGCCTTGGAAGTACTGCCTCAGCTTCCTGCTGGAATGTATAAGGGCCAAGGCAAACTTTTCCAAGTTTGGGTACCGAGTCTCGGCATCCTTGAGGACTTGGCTGACATAGTAGACGGGGTTCTGTGTTTCTCCTTCCTCCCGGACTAGTGCCGAGGAGACAGTTTTGGGTCCGACGGCGATGTATAGAGACAGAGGTTCTCCGGGCTTGGCTTTGGAGAGCACCGGGGGGTCCATCAGGTGTCTCTTGATTTCTTCGAATGCTGCATGACATTCCGGTGTCCAGTCCACTAACTTCTTGTTTCGGGCCCCTCTTAGTAACTCAAAGAATGGGAGACATCTCTCTGCTAGTTTTGGGATAAATCTTCGCAGTGCTGCTAGGCATCCTGCCAACTTCTGGATGTCCCTCTGTGTTTGGGGTATCTTCATTTCCATGATGGCAGTGATTTTCTCTGGGTTCGCTTCTATTCCTCTTTCGCTGACCAAGAATCCCAGAAATTTGCCTGAAGGTACCCCGAACGCACATTTCTCCGGGTTCAGCTTCATGTTGTACTTCCTTAGGTTGTCAAAGCACTCCTTGAGGTCTTTTATGTGGTCCGGGGTGGCGAGTGACTTGGAGATCATATCGTCTACGTAAGATTCCATGTTCCTCCCCAACTGGCTCTTGAAAATTGTGTTCATCATTTTCTGGTAGGTGGCGCCAGTGTTGATGAGTTCGAAGGGCATCATGATAAAGGCGTAGACCGCCCTATGTGTAATGAAGGCCGTTTTGGCGATGTCTTCGGGATTCATGCGAACCTGGTTGTATCCCGAAAAGGCGTCCATGAAGCTGAGCATGGTATGGCCCGAAGTCGCGTCAATCAGCTGGTCGATATTAGGGAGGGGATAGGAGTCTTTAGGGCATGCAGCATTGAGGCTCGTGTAGTCGACGCACATCCTCCACTTTCCGTTTGGTTTCTTGACTAACACCACGTTGGCGAGCCAGTCGGGATATTTGATCTCGTAGATGATGTCGGCCTTGAGCAGTTTTTCTATCTCCACGTCTATTGCTTGTTGTCGCTCGGGAGCAAAATTTCTCCTTTTTTGTTTGATAGGTTTCTTCTTTGGGTCTACGTCCAGGTTGTGCATTGCCACCGACTGGTCGATTCCGGGCATATCCTCTGGCATCCATGCGAATACATCCGCATATTCTTTTAACAATGAGATGAGTTCTTCTTGAAAGGATGTCTCCAGGCCTTTTCCAATTTTCAACTTCCGGGTGGGGTTCCCGGGGTCCAGTTCTATCTCCACCGTCTGGGCGGCAGGCTCTACATTGCTTTTTTCTCTGACTTCCACAAATTTCTGTATCCGGGCGTCGGCGTTGGTTTCGCTGTATCCTGAGTCTTCTATCATGTTGACATCCAGCTTTAGCCTTTTGTTGAAGTGTTCGCGATGTTTCTTGCGGCTTTGGCCTTTGGGTAAGGCCATTGCCTTCTTTCTGTTTTCCGGGTCTGTTTCCGCCATGACCAGTGCCTGTCCATAGCATCTCCCCGAAGCGCCCCGGTCCCCCTTGAGTTCCCCGATGCCTCCCGGGGTAGGGAACTTCAGCTTTAGATGAATTGTAGACGGGATGGCCCGAAGCTTGGTGATGGTGGGTCTTCCCAGGATCATGTTGTAAGAGGATGCAGCGCTTATCACGTAGAACTTCATGACATGAGATACCTGTCGGGGAGCGGTACCAAAGACCATGGGGAGGTATATTACCCCGCGGATCGGGATCATATTGTTCCCGAACCCGTAGAGAGGATCTTCGAGGCAGGGATCCATGCGGAGGTGTCCCGACTTCATCTTGTTAAGGGCATGTTCGAAAACAATGTTAGCTGAAGAACCATTATCAACCAGAATTCTTTGTACCTCATTGTCGGCGATGTCGAGGGTCACGACCAGGGCTTGGTTGTGTCCGGGATCCAGGCCTTCATAATCTGCATTGGAGAAATATATGTGCTCATCTCCTGCCGTCTGTATCATCAAGACATCGCTGCCCTCATCTGGACTTCGGGGAGGGGAGGAGGTCCCCCCAAAGATCATGTTGACCACATGTTTACCCCCGCCGGAGGGTTTATCTCTGTCATCAAGCCTTCTCTGTAGATACTGGTTCATGTTGCCTTTCTTTATCTGATCTTTAATGAATATTTTGAAAGAGAAGCAGTTCTCCGTGGTGTGGCCATGATCTTCGTGGTACCCAAAATGCTTATCCCGGGCCCTGTTCCCGGGGGGTGCCAACAGCGGCTTCAGGGGGTAATAAAAGGGCTTCCCTTTGATCTCTCTCAAGATGTCGGCCCGGGGCCGATTGAGCGGAGTCCACTCGGGCTCCGGTTTCGGTTCCCTCTTAGGCTTGGGCTTCTTTTCATTTTTCTGGTGTCTGGAGTAGTCATCCCGGGGTGGGGTCCCCCTGGATTGCTGAACATAATTGGTCTGTCTATCTGTCATGTGCCTCTTTTCTCTCCCGTAGGGGCGGGGGTGCTCCGGGGACTCGTCATCATCCCGGATCCTCCTGTTCATCTTCATTGAGGTGAGGAAGTCATTTTCTTTGATAAACTTGGACGCCATTGCATAGGCTGAAGCAAGGCTTTGGGGTTCCCTATGGATTAGGTCCTTTACGTAGCCTTCACATGAAACTGGGTGGAGATTTCGCCGGAAAATATTCACGGCTTCCTTTTCTTCAAGGTTGGAGAGCTGGTTGACTGATTCTTGGAATCTTTTGATAAACTCTGGGAGAGTTTCTCTGCTTCTCTGTTGTATGGTTTCCAAGTGGCACATCTGGAGCTCATTCATGCGGTTCGCCCTGAACCTCTTGAGAAATATCTCCCGGAAGTCCTTCCAGGAGTCGATACTCCGGGAGGAGATTCGACTGAACCATATTTGTGCTCCGCCCTTCAGCGTTGAGGTGAAGAAATGACATTTGGTGAGGTCACTGTAATCGTATATGTTCGAGATCTGTTCAAAGTAGTTGAGATGTTCTTCTGGGTCGGCAAGTCCATCGAAAGAGTCGAAGTTGAAGTGCTTGAGCGCTGATTCCCTGGGGGTGGATTCCAGCTTTCTGGTGAAGGGCGTGGCCGCCGCCCCGACTTCCACATCTCCTTCCACTTTTCTTTTAAGGTCCCGGAGAACTCGGGCCATTTGCTCCTGCTTGGATTCCTTTTCAGGCTCTGAATCCGAGGAGACATGGATCCGGCGTGCCCTTTTCTTCAGTTTGGCTTCTTCCTCTTGCACTCTTTTTTTAATGTTGGCTTTTGCCTTGGCCTCTTCCTCCTTTCGAATACGGTCCCGGAGCGTGGCCCTCTTGATCTCATCTCGCGCGTCCTCTGACGGCCTCTTAGTTTTGCCGATTCGGTCCAAGACTGAGCCCCGAGATTCTTCCGAGTGCTCTTCCTGGTCTTCTGGGCGGGTCTCAGGGGCTTTGTTCTTTTCTTTCCACAGGTCCATAGCCGCTTGAATCTGCTCCGGGGTCATATTTCCCCAAGGGTTTGTAGAGGTTTCCGCATACTTGTGGGCTGCTTTCTCTATGGTTAATCTCTGGTCTCCGGGCTGAAGCAGAGACGAAGCACGAGCTATGGGGGGCTCTTCATCTATATCCTCCATCTCGCCGTCCCTGGGCGGGGCGACCGTGGGCTGAATGGTTCCGGAGACCGAGGTCTTGCTCTTTCGCGTGGTTATTATTCTCAGGGCACAGTAAGGGTGATGGTGCTAGGATGTGTGATCGTTCTGGAGAAAGAATAAGGAGAGTGAGCTGTAAAGAGAGGGAGGGTTTTCGTTCTTACCAGAGAGGGTTGCTTTGGTTTTGTAGCTGTGCAACGTAGCTGGAGTTGACACCACGTCACCGGAGGTTCGCCCCCTCCTTCTAGCGCCAATGATAACTCGGTTTCTTCCCAGGTCTTCTCCTTTCTCTCACGTGCGGGGACCCGGCCTGCGCAGCGGTTTGGGTGCGGTTAGCCTGCTAGGTAGGGGTCTCTGCAAAACAGAACCGGAGGGGGGGTTGTATCCCGCGACAACTCCGGTGTGAGAATAAGAAATGGGCTTTCTTGAAGAAGAAGAAGAAGAAGAAGAAGAAGAGGGAAGAAGGAGCTATTCAAAAATATGTGAGGGTGTGTGTATGTGAGTATAGCAGTCGAATATTTTCCAACCCCTAAAACCCTCTTTTTGGGGCCTTTTATAGGTCCCACGATTTAGGGTTTTTGGGGTTTGTACCTCTTCATCCTGGCCTTTGATCATTCTTGTGTGGTGATAGGTTGGACGGTCTAGATGAGCTGTGTGGTCAGGTGTCCTTTCTCCATCAGAGCTGTCTTGGGATGGTTGCCCATGAATGGCTAGGATGCAATTGTTCCATTTTGGGTAACATGAGACAGTTGACTCTTTTGTCCTGTGCCACGTGGCACCGGGGACCACTTCGGCTTGGGCCTGGGGTGGCATCTCTTTTGGGCCCCTGCTCTTCTAACTGGGCCTGATTATTTCTGGCCCATCATCTAATGACCCTTATAATGGTACAAATTGGAAAGACAGTGTCTTTTTTATCCATCTGATACATTAAAGGGTACGAAACTCCATACATTGGGGATTAAAAGATATGCGTTCAATTATCTAGGCACATGGTTAAAACGTTATATGGTTTAAGTGGTAAAAGGTCAAGCCAAAACAAAAACACAAAATCCTAAAAAATTGAGTTATTTTATTGGACAAAAATATCAAACAACTTGCGTGAAAATAGAAAATTCAATCCAACTCTATAGCACACATATGTAAGGTTGTGCAATGATCGTTTGATCGGGTTTTAACGATCAGATCAGATCGGACTAGATATAACGATTTTATTGGGTATCAAACCGGACTGGATGGTTTAAAATTGGTGACAGGACCGGACCAGACCGCAACTTAACGGTTTCGTCTGGTCGGTAACTATTTAAAACCTAACTAAACATATAAATGTTAAAAGTTAAAAGTTAATATTTTTTTAATTTTAGATACAACTATTACACATAAAATACTAAATTGAAGATATTAAATTATAAAATAAACATATAAAGTATAAAATAAATATATGTAATTGATTGATATGTATATACCATAAAATGGTATTATTATTAATATTATTGAAACGGTCTGGTTTGACATCAGTGGTCTTATTTGGATATGAAAACCGGGTTGAACCGCGAAATAACGATTTTTATTTATACCAAAACTAAACCAAGTCGAACCGCCGAAAAAACTGAAAAAAGCGGTTTTGTCAATTTGGTCCGATTTGGTTTGGTCGGTTTGACTTATTTTTGCTATCATTGAAGCAAACTTATTCATGGTATTTCCTACTAGGCACACCTTTTTAAATACGAAAACTAAAAACACGCTGCATAAAATTGTAATTAGATAATGGTAAGTTCTACCGTCTTGGCGTCCATTTCCGCTAATTTCTTAGAGAGGGATGGGCTCAACAAGAAGCGAAATTACTGTAGCTTTGGCTACAACATCTTCAACACTATAGCCATCGTCGCCAGAATTGTACCAACAATGGGCTGCCCTGATTATATTCAGCATAATGTCAACAAATGGCCAAGATAAAGGATTATTATCCTCCTTCGAAAATCTGAGTTTGTTAATTTGCGCCCACTTCTTCCTGATCAAACTCATTATGTGGTTACGGGAAACTTCTTCCGTAACACCAGTATCTGACATGTAGCATTGTATTGATGATGGAACATCTCCTCTCTTTAACTCAGCCTGCAACATACAATTGCAACTATTTATGTACAGAGCATACGTTATTAGTATCTACTGGTGAATCTTAAATTTGCAGGTATTTAAATTCAGTACCGAGGATGTTCCATAATCATCAGTTAATCGAAAAATTTCACATGCCAATCGTACTATATCAGGGAGGCCCTCAATAAACTCGAGATCTTCTTTCTTGATTGGGTCCGCAGTGCAGATGTAAGAGTAAAGCATTACAATGGGGCCTCCTATTGACACAAATCCATTTTTCAAGTATTCTTCTAGTGTTGGCTGGTATCCAGTATTATACCACTTGGCTTCCACTATGTAACGCTCGAATAAGTCATTGAACTACAACATAAGAGTGACAATTTAAGGTATTTAACAATCTGGAAAACCAGAGTAATTTCCTTGAGCAATTTATGTACGATGACAAATTAAGGGAATATACCCATTTTTTTTGGTGTGGAAATGTATCAATGTTATAGTCCTTGAGGATCTCGTAAGTTGTTTCATTGACCACGTTGATCAATGACAGGAAGCACAACTTCATGTACTCCGGGAGGTCTTTCAATGCATTTAGATCCCACCTGAAATTTACTAAATGATTAGAATTATGACACTTGCCTGTTTAGTGGATATCTGTTTTGTGTGTTACTGGCAAAACAGAGAGATCGAGAGGCTCAAACCTTTCCACCACATCTGTAAAGAGTTCAAGTTCATCCAATGTACCATATATATCATAAACATCATCATATACACCAACAAGCTCTATAATTTTAGTTAAAACTTCTCTGCAATATCTGTGATGAGGCTCGCCTGTAATCCCCAAACTCCAGAAAAAAGAGGCCACCAACCTATCTCTTGCAAAAGGAAGTTTCACTCCCATGTCTAGTCTACTCCACCACCTATGTAACAAAATGAGTTAGAATCAATGAAGTATCATACATGTGGTTTTACTCTCTATGTACATTCTTAGATTTATGTTTGTCAATGAATCAGTTACTCTAAAAACTCAAGGTGTTAGAGGAAGATCCTTTCCAGGATCTTATATCATTATTCTAACATGTTAAAAGCTTTAATTATATAAACCTTGACAAATCCTTAAGCTCTTCTTGGTTCGACGCTTGCCTAACGTTGAAGTCCAACTTTGCAAATTCCAGAACTGCTGGGATCATGTCACCACTTCTTTGATATAAATTTATATACCATTTTGCGTCAAATCTCGGGATCCTCCACTGTAGTGGAAGCTCCAAAGCATTTCTCACTTGCATCTGGAGATCCAGATCACTAGTATTTTCGAGGCACTCTTTAAGTAAGTTACTTGTAAACGACCAAGCCTCATCCATAAGGGCCTCTCCTTCAATAGAAAAGTACGAGGCTTCATATAAACTTAACAGTCCCTGGACATCTGCAGTGACACCTTTATGAAAGCTCCCATTCTCTGTAAATCTCTTGAAACCCTCTGCCCACACAAAAGTTAAAACATTAGTAAAAATCATAATTTTGAAGAGACTTCTGGGAGGCAAACCGTGACTTTTAGCAAAAGTTAAATGCTCACTTATTTAACATTACTTTTAAGTGGAACTATATAAATTTGCGTAAAAGATATTACCAGGGGATATATAATGCCCATGTTGTCTAAGAAGCCTAAATTCAAGAGCAGTAGCATGCAAGTCCTTTTCCCAACTCTCATTTTCCAGACCACTATGGATGTTCTTCAAGGTACGATTAATTTCATCATGAAAATGATAATCTAACCCGAGTCTTTGCAACTGATCAATCAGCTCTAGTTGATCTAACAGCTCCACCATGTTATTAAATATCATCCTCACCTCTTCCTTCAGCTGGGAAGCTCGTGCATCGATTGCTTTACCCTGTTTAGATTTTGTGACTTTCATCCAGTACATAATGACATGAATAATGTACTTATGTTTAACTTTATATAGAAACAAAAAATTACCGTGTATTCAGTTTTCAAAGACTGCAAGAAATTGTTGTCCCACAAGCAAGGTTTATAGTTTGCTGATCGCCTTACGATAGGCTCCAGTGTAACAGCAACCTTAGTTATTCCAGAGACGGATTTGGTAACAGACTTGCAGGCGGTCACAGCTATAGGTTTGCATGGTGTGAATCTTCGAAAGTTGATCACAGGGGATACTGGAAATATAGCTGCCATTGTACTATAAAAAGCAAATTATGTACTCTAAACACTGAGGGTAAAGTGAGGGATGCTGCTAAACTTTAGCATGCACTGAATTTATACTGAAGTCCGGCATAATACGTGGCACATATCTTCAAAATTGGTGTACCAGGGTTTTTTTTAACCAGAATTTACTCCAAATTTCTCCAACATCCCAATTAGATTTTTATTTTCTGTTAACGAAGCCTCAATAATTAAGTTTTTTTTTAATATTTTTTAATATCGAGAAGTACAAGATCAACTTATTAAAAACTACTACCTCTAATTTATTTTAACTGTGTCTTGACTTTTGTGTGTTTGAAACATGACCCTTGAATTTGTAGAGACCATGGTGCCTTTGGCCAACAGCAAGAACATGTGTTCAAATTTGGCCACAAGATGATTCTGATCCAATAACTTTCCAACAGACAAGAGATTGTGCTTAAACTCAGGCACCTAAAGAACATGCTAGCTATACCAATTAAGATTGTCTATCCTGATGGTTCTCTGAAACTTGCACAGTCTCAGGATGCATTGACCGTATAGTAAATATTATCATTTTTTATATTTTCTTTTTGTAAATAAAAATATAAGTTATATATTTTTATTCAGAAAAAAAAAATTTTAAAAATTATTATTTTAACTATGAATGAGTGCAGAAAAGTCAAGTAACTATTAAAAAGAAATAGAGGGAGTATAAAAAACTGTATTAAGTTTCCACAAATGATAACTAGGATTATTATAACTTTAATTTGAAGATCAATTTACAAACTCCATAGAAGTGTTTTTTTGAACATCCAAAAGCATTGGAAATGAACCGAAGCCCCTCCAGTTGTAGAACACACATTACAACAATGATCTAAAACAAAACAAGCACAGCAAACAAGCAACAAACTACTCGACTGAAAACCTTAGAACTGCAAAGATAAATAGACAGCTGAACCAACTAGGACGGACTCAAGTCTTCTGTGACCAGCAACTTTAGAAGAGATCTAACAGATCGTCATCATCCAATTCATCTTCATAAACCACATCATGCATCTGCAGTTTATCATTCCCTAATCCACAGTGCTCCTGAGCTACATTACATAAAAATTCTGAAACATAAAAGTCTAACAAAACTCAAATTTTAGAAAAACAAACTTATACTCGTGTCTGTCTTTTATTGTCATAAATTAATATAAAGATTGGAAAAATTATAAAATCTTTGATATAAACACTACATCCTATTATAATCATCCTTGTTATAATTCGAAAATGTAAAAAACTCAAACTACTTATTCAGAGTATAATGAATATATTGTGAAGTCATTCGTGTCTTCAAGATTGGTGTACTGTGTATCAGGATCTTTGATTTCATATAATTAGCATCCGTTGCCAAATTTCTCTGATAACAAACAAAATTTGCATAAACCATGCTAATTAAGTCTAGTTTTTTATTTCATTATGTTAAGTACAAGATTAACCTATTGATTAAGGAATTCAGTTTCCACAAACAACTACATATATAGTGTTAAAGTGATTTTAGGCCAAAATGATTGATAACGACTATTACATTTGTTCCGATTCCGGACTTTGAATAAGGCACATGTTAATCTTTTTTAATCAATTCTTCAGTACAGATGCAGAAGTCAAGTTCTTCAATTCGACATGCTAAAGAAACTACTCCATTATTCAAGTATTTAGTGTTGACTGGTATGTACTGTGATATCACCAAGCCTCCACTACTGAAATAAATCTTTGAAAAACAATCAAAAAAGGTTTTTTTTAGCAATTAGAAAATTCCAGGAATAAAGTGATTAGAACAAATTAGTTCTGAATTTATAGTGTGACAAAGACTGGAACAGCATCTGCATTCCTTTGAATTTTCGAGTTTATGGCTCAAAAAAAGATGGTTTTGGAAATGGGAAAAGATGAAAATTTTACCAAGAGTGGAGGAAGAAATTAAATTTAGATATGTATCAAATCAATGTTTTTTGACAAACTATGAAAGTGACACTGATAGATCACCTTCTGGGAATTGTTCTATAATAAAACAATCAATTTCATATGGAACTTTAAAGCTATACAAAGCTCACTACAATCAACATATAAGCACCTTAGTTAATTAAAATTCAGAAAATAAAAAGTACATGATAACTCAGGCGCCAAGAGTCTCCAAGCCCGACTTGTCGTCGACTAATTGACGTGAAGGTCACCCAAGAGTCTCGTAGCCCGACTTGGGGGCTTCATAACCATAATTGTGATGTATTATGCTTATTTTGAACTAATTATTCTATTACTTTTGATCTAAATTATAAAATTAACGTGTTCAAATATATTATATATTAAATCTAGTAATTATACGTATAATGAACACTTTGTTGACTTTTTACGACTAGTTGGACGACTTGTCGACTAGTCTTCATGAAGGTACTCAGGCTTCGAGGGTCGACTTGGCGCCGTGATAACCTTGCATCACATACATTGGAGTAATGGAAACTGGAAAGGTAAAACAAACTGGTGCTTTTGAAGGCATCAGGTGGACACAATATAATTTGAAATCAGGTAAACAATAGGTAGGAAAAACAGAGAATTATGCATCTGTTTCTTCTATAATCGCTGTTGAAGTATTAAAAAATAATTTAAAATTTCTTAGAAAACGTTTAATACCATGACACTCCAAGAAACGCTATGCAAGTGTGCTCTAGCATTTAAGCTATTGTAGTATTTCTTTTTTATTTTATATTTCTTTTTCTTTTTTCTTATAATAATTTGCATAGCTCTTTCTATGAAAATGCTCTCCAAGTGATGTACTTGTATAACACTTTATCAGAAGTGCTATAAAAGTGGTGTATCCTAAGTTTTATTTGTAGTAGTGTCAGAAAGGAACTTTTAAACATAACATTCTCTTGGCCTAAAAAACCATTAAATAAAGTAAGAACATTCAATTGATTTGTACAATATTTTTAACCAATTAAAGCTTACTAAACAAATATGTCTCATGATTAAATAAGGTGGTGGAAAAAAAGTATACAATATAATTAATCTGTTTTGAGCAAAACAGTAGGGACAATTGATATAAGTTAGGGCAACAGCTGTAATCAGTAGACATAGAATGATACCTACTTACCACAAGGATATTCATGACGATCTGGGACAACTCACTTTGCAGATTTCAAGTTCCAACAGTTCAGATCCTCTTTCATGCATGACCAAACTCTCTATGAATGAAGTGTCTAAACAAGGAGGAACACGTATAATAGCCATCCTGGGAGAATCTGTATCACATGACATTAATAAGCGTCCACTCTTTGTAATAGTCACAGGCCATTGTACTTGCTCATATACAAATTCAGAATGAAGAGTCCAGGAAACGGTACCATCTTCATGACTCATAAGCCATATTTGAAAAGGCTGGCTGTATATTCCATTACTTCCATTTATTTTAAAAACACAAATAGCAAGTGAATCCTTAAACTTCATTAGACTAAAAGAAGCACAATCTCCTAAACAATAGCGAACATCATCTGTCAATTTCATTAGCCCAAACACCTCATTTCTAAAATCAAATGACATGAGACACACTGTGCAAGAATGGTTTTCAGTACGTCCTACACGATCTAACCAGTACACCATATGACCAACACTTATCCCAATTACATTACTTGCAACTCGAGGAACCCTGGTGTTTTCAATCTCCCTCCATTTCTTCTCCCTTAAGCTAAAAACCTCAACTACAGGAGCAAATTCTCCAACCAGCTTACCCGGGTTTTGGTCCCAATACATAATCCTAACAACCCTAATATCTTCACCAGGTTCGACAACTCCCAACCCGACTACATTGAAAAATCTGTCCTTCTCTTTCCATTTATGATCACAAGAAGTAACAATCGACAGATACTTCCTAACCGATGGATTCCAGAAATGCAAATCTCGACCAACATACGGAATATTAACATCAGTCAAACACAAAAGCCCATTAACCGACCCGACTAACTGCATTGTATTAGTCCTAGTAGTAAAAGGAATCTCATATTTATCGATAACATTCCCAGTTTCAAATGAATATAAGGAAGCATACGGTTCTTCGGAAACATTAGAATGAGGAATGAAAAGAACAACATCTTCATTAACACTAGAGATTGTATGTTTAATATGAGCAGAAATGAATTTAGGGTTTGTAATAAGAGAGTACCATGATTTGTTGACCGAGGTTGACCGGATTAGGGCTTTGACTGGAAGTCTTGTGAAGATTTCAACAGCTGTTTCTGAAGGAAGATCGTCAAAGGATGTTTCACTCCCACTTGCCATTGTTGTCTGAAAAAGGGGTTTTAGAGATTGTCTGAAAGGGGGTTTTAGAGTTTAAGAAGATATGCTACTGATGTTTCTATTAAGGAAATTCTTGTAATGTTGAAAGTAGTAATTAAAGGTTAAATTAATTTCTTGCATTTTTAACGATTGTTTTTACCTATGCTGATATTGCGGAATAATTTTGGATTTCAGGTTTCGGATCTATTTTGTAAACAAGCCAATTTTAAATCAAGTTAAAATCAGTTAAAATTGAATGAAATTGAATTTGTAAGTGTAAAAGAATGAAATTCTTAAATTAAATTATTTCAGTCGCTTTGTGGTTCATCAGGTCATTTTCGAATTTCGTCTCAGAAAATCGGATTGCAAATTAGATATTGGGGTTTCGGTTCATGTCCAATATTGATATCCCAAATTAACATCTTATTGTCTAGATTCCGAATGCAGGTATCTGATATCAGTCGTCAGGGTCTCCCGCGAGGCAAACTTCTGGAGTTCTGGTGGATACAAAAACCAGACTTAGCTCTGCAAATATAGGTAGCAAAGTTGAAGACAATCATTTATGGTTGAATGGCGATTGAACTTGAAGCTTAATCCAGTTTTAAGATCTAATTTTAGTACGGATGTAGCTCTGAGATCAAACTTATTCAGAAAAAGCTAATTTATTATTTTGGATACCATATATCATCATTATGTTAAGTTCTTTGTATACCCAAATACGGACTTTTGGATATATGTTAAGTTCTTAAGCTTCTGATCATAGCTTAAGAGAATGCAAAAATATGAAATACCCAACCAAGAAAAGGCTGGAATAGGAAAGCATGAAATACTCTAAATTCTTATACATATGGGTTATAACTTACAAGTATGGAAGGTGAACTCAATGTTGTCTGAATTGAACATCACCATAATGTACCTACAAATCAAGGAAGTACATTTCATAAATTACTAGTAACATTTAACTTAAACCTCAGCCCTGAGGACATAATTTACTCTAAGCTTGCACCGGCTCATGGTATCTGGCCCCCTAGAACACAATTTTATACTCAATGTCGACCCCAGAACCATCGTAATCTGAAATCATCTGCTTAACCAACTCAATGGTGCCGATGAGCTCAACAACTCTCCCGTGATATATCAACTCAGTACTGCAAGCATGGTTGCATCCTGACCAAGGTACACGGTTGTATTCTGACCAACAAAACATAAAATAGTTAGTTTGAGAATATACTGCAGATCAGAATATCAGATAGGAAAAATATATTAAATTTCACAACCCAAGGCTATTCTAACGTGGACAGTCAATATCAGACAGTTTGACCCTAAGACCTTCGTTATCTCAAGCATGTCAAATATTTGTACAAGAATATCACCACACCAAAAATTAAAAACCATCTGATAAGAAAAATGTTAAAATTTTAGAAACAAGCTACATACCTTTAGGAGGTGGGATGAATGTGGTTGTAGTATTCACAACTTTGATTGGCAATATTCCAGGACCCCAGACAATGAGTTGCATGGCCCTTGCATTTCTGTCAAAAGCCTTAGCTACTGCACATCACAACACAATAGCAAAATTAGTGCACAGGTTTCACTAGTAACGTAAACTTTCCATTGAATTAATATATTATAGTATTGACCACAAATCATATAATATATTTCTGACTTTCAATTTTCTATGAGTTTAAATTTGTACCTTATTCTTAGAGCATATCGAAATATTTATTTTGATATTTTGAAACGGAGGAATTACTTTCTTCGATTTTTTCTTTCGTGTCAACACTAATTCACATCGGGTTAAGTATCAAATTTACCACTAGCGAAATATCAAATTTACTACTGATTAATTCGGGATCTCAAATTGGCCATTTTTTACACAAAAATGCTAATTGTATGTGATACTTTTGAGATGTCGTTAGCTTATGACCGACTTGAAAAGTGGTCAATTTGAGATCAACCTACTTGAAAGTTATCAGTTTGAGACCCCAAATTTGTCGGTGGTAAATTTGAAATTTTGCTAATTATATAGTGGTCAACTTGATAATTAAGTGATTCACATCCTACCTAAAACGGAAAAATTGTAATCCAGGGATTGTCATCGTAGATGCTCTAAGTCTTAAAAGGTAGCCTATATATATGTATATGTATATATACCTATCGAAATTTAACAAAAATAAAATAAAATTGAGGAGTATTTACAATGGGTTTCGAGATTTAAAGTAATCACCCCAAATTCAAAAATTCGCACCGGATATAAGTTACACTCGCAAATAATACACATAAACAATGCAATTCTACAATATAATAATTTTAGAATTATTAAAATAAAAAAGCAAAGTGGGTAGAAAATATTGGAAGTACCGTCATCGACAGTCCTTCGCCACCTGGAGGAAAAGGTAACTGATATCTTGTGAAACTGCTTCTCTGGAGGTTTCAGTTTCTCCATCTCGAGAAATTCACCTTGAGGGAAAGAGAGTCGAAGAGGGAGAGAGTAAAGCTTCTCCTCCTCTGTGGTTTGCGGAGGAGAGATAGACAGATTCTGAAATTGCTTCACCATGGCATGCTCCATCACGACCGAGAGAGAGATGGGAGAGAGATTACAGAGAGAGAAAGAGGACAAAGAGAGATTACAGAGAGAGAGATTGGAGAGACCGGGAGAGAGAGGACGGAGAGAGATTAAGAGAGATTACAGAGACGAGGAGAGAGATCACAGAGAGATTTTACAAGTTATATTATTGGAGAGATTTTGGAGAAACCGCCAAAGTTAGTGCGGATGCTTTCATAATCCGAAACTTTATTGGTCGCGACAAAAAAGAGTCTCGAATTTACTTACTATTTGATTTCGAATTGAATTGTGCTAAATTTTTCCATTGGAAAAAAGGAAGCAAAAACTAAAAGTACCTAGCCCATAAGGTAATCCAGCCGCAACAAAACCAAAACAACTATCCAGCCCAGCCCAAAGAAAATATCTTAACCCAGTAACTAGTCCCGTACATGAATGAACATAATAAACTGACAAAATAACAAAAATACTATTTACAGCATCTCCAATAACAAAAACTAAAACTGTTAGCTAAAATAAAATTAACTAAAATTTTATTGAACTTATAAGCACTTTTACTTCAGTGGTATTAGCTATATTCAAAATATTATTTTTTATTAAATTCAAATATATTTTAGTGAAAATAAAATTATAATATTTAATAAAATATATATAATACTAATATTAGAACATTTTTATATTTATGCCAATATTTTAAAGAGAACTAATAAAATAAAAAAATATTTATTAAGATTGATTGAAAATATAATAACATACTTAAAAATTAATGAAAAAATTGATTAACAAATATTACTACATATAAATAAAATATATGATTACTAAAACATATCTTTTATATTAGAATTTTTAAATATTTAGTTAACACTAAAATAAAAATTTTACACTTAATATTACATAATTTTTATTATGTTAAGTAAAAATATAAAAATATAAATAGTGCATCTATACATATAATATAATAATAATGAACATATATAGATAATTTTTATATTATAATATATATAGGCCTTTATTCCGTGAAAAACCATCTTATATGAAAAATCGTGGAGAACCATTGATTTTATTATAGAATCTCATCATAAATTGTAAAATTTTATTCAAAAAATATAAAATTCGATACTAATCTAGAATAATAATTATATTTGAATATAATAAAAAATTTAACAATTAAAATTAGATAAAATTACTTAATTTTAAATTTGATTCTACATTGGAATAATTTTTAATAAGTGTGATTTTATTGTGATTCTACTATAAAACCAATTTAAACTTTTTCATTAATTTCAATGATTTTTTAAATAAAAAAATTGTGCAACTTCTATTTTTAACTTGATAATTAAAATATATAACTATATATGATGAAATATAAAATAAAAAATATATATATTTTAAATTTTTTAAATAATGGTTCTCTACGATTCCTATATAAGACGGTACTCCATGAAGTGCTACCCTATATATATATATATATATATATATATATATCAATCAAAACACTATAAAATATATAAAATATATTATTTTGTGAAGTATGTTTTACGAGTATCACTAATTCATTAAAATTATTGAAGATCATTTAAGTTTAATAGTTAGAATGTGTATGTTCTGCAAACTGAACAAATGTTCTGCAAACTTAACATATTTTGTAGAATAAAATATTTTTGTAATATTTTACATGCAGTACATATATGATATTTAAGATTTTGAATAAAACAAGGATCCTTGTAGAGCATTATTCGCAAAACAATATGTTTTGCAATGTTTTAATGAACACAAGTGGTCTCCAAAATCTCAAAAAAAAGTGGTCTCCATATAATGACAAAAAAAGTAATATATAAATATATGTAGAAACCTATTTTCATATTGACAATTCATAATAATTAAAATAATGGTATACAAAGATATCTACGTAAATTAGGATTGCTGGTTGATGAAAAAAGTTATACATACGCACCTTGGATTTGAAGAAATTAAGAAAAAAGGCGGGATATGACAGTAGAATGATATAGAGAACATGAAGATGATCAACAAATATAGAAGAATAATTATCGATAGGTATTTACGGTTGGAGTGACTTAAAATTAAGACAATAGGTAACGTTGACAAATATTCCTGTTGGAGATGCTGTTACCCAACTCTAAATATTCACTTTACATCATTTTGATGTAAAACTTCTCTCCAACCCAAATCTAAAATTTACACTATTTTGATGATACCAAAAATTACACCAAATTGACCGTCACACTATATTTTTAGAGTTTTTGTATATTCTCGCCCTTGTACTTCTTTAATAAAACAAATTTGTTTTATTTGTATCCCACTACTTTATTAGTTTTAATTTTATTTTTGTACTTTAATAATAAAATATAAAATAATCCATATAGTACAAGAATAGTGTAAAACTTAGTGTTGAAGGGTTGGAGTTGAATTTAAGAATAGTGTAGTTTTTACACTATTTTGGTGTAAAGTCTAAAAATTACACCAAAATAGTGTAATGGGTTGGAGATGCACAAGAGATATAATCTATTATATATATAATAGAGCAAATAGGGGTTGGGTGAGACAATTTATTCCAAATTACTAATTTACCCATCAGTAATAAATACAAATAATTGTCAAATTTAATACCATGTATTAATTACACTTAAGTCATTATTACCCCTTACTAATAAATATAAATAATTTCCATATTTAATAACATATATTGATTATAATTTACACCTAACTCATTAGTATTAATAATTTTATATATGTTACCATTTATCATTGAATATTAACAACCTATAATTAGATAACTAAAATTTAATAATATTTGCTTGTATATATACTAAATTCTTATTTTTTGAAGACTTTCTATAAAAAAAATTATTTTCAGCAAATAAATTTAATATGTTAGCTAATCTGAAAATGACAATGTTAGTGTATCAAGTATTAAATCCAAGAAATATAATATATATTCTCTTTGTATACGAATAAAAGAGTGGGTTATGTGGGGGTTTATAATAAAGTTTAGATTCTTATTGTATGGCCAAATCGAATATAAACTAAGACTCGTTTGAAAATTTTGAATATATATAATAAAATATTAAAATATCAAGTTCATTATGGTTACATTAATATTACACAATAGTAAGGTGAATCATTTTTCTTACATTAATCAATTTAAAGTTTTTTTCAGAGGTACAAGTAAAAGAGTTATAAGAATACTGCAGTGTTATATAAATCGACAATTTCGCTGATAAATTGCTAGAAGGCAACCAAACAATATTATAGAGCAAAACCTGAGCATACAACAGTTTTGCCATTTTCGATCAAAATCGGCAAAATTCCAGTCAAAATTTGACGAATCAAACACATGATTTGAGACTATGAAGAGAAGAAAAGGAAGAAGAAATATACTCACCATCGAATTGGTGAAGAATGACGATTTTAAATGAAGAAATCAGACGGCTGCCGAATAGAAACTGAAAAGATAAGAGAAGAAGAAGAGAGATGCGTAAAGATGATTAAGACTCTTATTATTTTAATAAATAATGCATACAAAATAATGTTATAACTTAGTATGGATGTACAAATGCAATTTTACACATCTCAAATATAATTATTTTACTTATATATATTAAAAAGAATATAAAAAATATGTTCGATATTATTTCGATTTAGCATTTCGATAAATTCCCGATTTTTGATAAACCGTAAATCGGTAGTTCAACCGATTTAGTCTATTTTTCAATTTCCATAACCATTGATTACTGACCTATCTATTTATATATTTATCATAAAAAATGTGTATATTGAAAAATGTATTTATATTTTCAATTGTAGAATATTATATTTAATATGTCGGCTTTCATATCCAATCATTACATTTTCTAATATGGAAAGTGTTGGTTATAGGCCCAACAAGGCCCATCGAACGAAGGCCCAATAAGCGTTAAGCTACTGGGCCGAAGGACCTCTAGGCCCACGAAACGAAGGCCCAAGGAAGCCCAGGTCGAGGCCCACTACTCGCAGACCGTTGGACAGAACAAGGGACATAACGCCCCATTTTCACTCCCTCCTTAATGATTTGTAACGGCTGGACATTCAAGGCAGAATTGGGTATAAAAACCCTTGTGAAGTAAGACAAAGGGGACATTCTCGTAAACACTCTGCTTTTCTTGTATTATTACCCTACCCTTACAACCAGATTCTGATTCTCACATCGGAGGTGAATCGGGGGTACAAACCCTCGCATTCTCTTCACTTTCAGGTACAGCCGAAGCCACCTTCAAGGCAGCCGAAGCCTGTTCAAGCTCCCGAAGGAATCTGGGCGTAACATTTGGCGCCGTCTGTGGGACATACGAGAGTTACAAGCTGAGAACGAGACCATGACATAAACAATTCATGAACATTCACCGCCGCCTGGTTTCACCGACAAAGGACAACCGTCCTCCCTAATCGACGAGGACGGGGTTATTACACTAACCCCTGAAGAAGAGGCCTTACTCCTAAAGATCCGGGCGGAAAAGGCCGCGGAGAAGGGTAAGACCAAATTTGATCAGATTGACAAAGAAGCGGAAGCGCGAGCCAAGAAAAGAGAAGCTGATGCGCTCCGGCTGAAGGTCTTGCAACTGGAGAGGGAGGAAATTGAACTGCAAGAACGAACCTTGAGGGAGGCGATGCGGGCCGACGAGACCGGTAGAGCGCATAAAGATAGAAGGGAACGTAGGGCGTATGACGGAGAAGATGAGTCTGACTCTGATTCGCATCCCCGAAGGAAAAGGACCAAACAACCCTTTTCTTCTGATTCAGATGAGGAGCCCGATGGATCCCGCCTCAGGCTCAACCTCTTAGAGAAGGCCCTGTTCGGTGATAGAAGGCCCGATCGAGAACCTGCTGTGACACAAGAGATTGAGCTATACCGGCCCCCTCCGGGAGAAGAGAGACAATTTCCTAAGATGAGCGAGTTCAACGGGAAAGGAGACCCCGAGGACCACTGTGAAAAGTATGAACTCCTGATGGTTGGGATGGGCCATAATGATATTATGTTGTGCAAAATGTTCAAGACTTATCTCAAAGGGTCTGCTTCGATGTGGTACAAGTCCCTAAAACCTCGGTCCATCGGGTCCTACGAGCAGTTGAAGAGGAAGTTCTTGAAGTACTACTCGCACCTATGTCGAAAGGCGAAGGATACTGAAGCCCTGATCCACAGCCGATAGAGGGCGAATGAAGAGCTGGGGGATTATCTCGCTCGGTTCAAGGAAGAAGCGGGGATGGTCACTAACCTGAATAAGATCAAAGCAATAGGCTTCTTAACGGCGGGGCTAGACCCCTATAAAGGTAAAAAGCTCCGCTTATCTCTTTACGATTTTCCCCCAAAATCCCTGAATGATATATATGTAAGAGGCGAGAATATTCGCCGAAATATGGAAAGTATTGGGGGGTATAAAGATTCAAGGAGGGATGACCGATCAAAGCGAGCCGACAGATATGAGGGCTCAAGATCAGGATCTGATCGGAGGGATAGCAAGAAAGAAGGAAGAAAATAAGCAGATCGTGGGGCTGAACGGCGTCGAGATAGAGATTCGGCCGTGTTCACTCCTTTGAACGCGCCGATCTCCAAGATTCTCCATGAAATAAAGGGCAAGCCAGGGTTCGTTCGCCCCGCCAAGATGAAGGTCCCGAACCACAAGAAAAACCCCGATAAGTACTGCGACTATCACAGGGACAAGGGGCATAACACCGATGAGTGCTATCATCTTAAAAAGCTCACTGAGCGCATGATCAAAGATGGCGAGCTTAATCAATTCGTCCGAGATCTGAGAGATAGGTTGGGCCCGAAGGAGAACCCAGAGGAGGAAATAGAGGCCGATGAGCCAGAGCGAAGGGACAGGATAAGGGGCGAAGTAAAAACTATATCTGGGGGAGTATCCTGGATAAGGATAGTAAGACAGCAAAAAAAAAGTATGCCCGACAGGTGTACAACTTGTATCAGTTCGGACAAGCCAAGCCCCATATGCCCATGACCTTCAGCACCGAAGACTACGAGGATGTCATTCGCCCGCACGAGGATCCTCTAATCATCAATCCTATCATCGGGCAGAATAAAATATGGAAAGTAATGGTGGATACAGGCAGTTCGGCCAACATACTGTTCCACAAAACCTACTGCAAGATGAACTTGGCTGGAGAGCAACTAGAGCCCTGCAACGAGGCTCCCCTTTATGCCATTGGAGGGCATCACATTCAGTTCGAAGGAATGATTACTCTGCCAGTCCTCCTTGACAAGTTGTCATATACCGTTGAAAAGCTGGTAAAGTTCTATGTAGTTCGGATCGAAAGCCCGTACAATGTCATATTCGGCAGACCCTTCATATCGACATTTGAAGCAGTGGAGTCTATACCCCACCTTAAACTTAAGTTCCCCACTGAGAAAAGGGTAGGAGAAATGAGAGGCGAATCATAATGCTCGAAGACCTTGAGAGGGATCAGGAATACGAAGGACCAGATGGAACCGGGAAGAGGAAGCGGTCAGAGTCCGAACCCAGCGGAAGCCGGGAAACATTGAACATCGAGTTGGAAAAGTTTGGGGCCGATCTCTCGAGCCCAATTGCCGAACCCGCAGTAGAGACCGAAGAAGTGGAATTATATGCGGGCCATTCGGGAAAGATGGTTCGGATTGGAAAAAATATGGGGGCGGATCTGAAGGTAAAGGTAACAGCTGTCATTCGGTAATACCATGATGTGTTCGCCTGGGGGCCGAAAAACATGCCCGGATTGGATCCCAAGATGGAAATGCACTGCTTGAATGTGCAGCCCGAGGCCAAGCCGGTAAAACAAAGGAATGGGACATTTGCAGTCGAACGACAGAAGGTAATAGAAGCCGAAGTGGAAAAATTGTTAGAAGCCAAATTTATCGAGAAAATTGAGTATCCCGACTGATTAGCCAACATGGTGGTTGTCAAGAAGTCAAATGGGAAATGGAGAATGTGCATGGATTATACTGACCTCAATAAAGCATGTCTGAAGGATCACTACCCCTTGCCTAACATCGACCAACTGATAGACGCAACGGCAGGATATGAGGTACTCAGTTTTTTGGATGCTTTTTCTGGTTATCATCAAATTGCTATGAATGACAGGGATGTGCCCAAGACAGCGTTCATAACTCCAAAGGGGAATTATACTTATATTAAAATGCCCTTCGGACTGAAGAACGCTGGAGCCACATTCCAGTGAATGGTGAACAAGGTCTTTAAAGAGCAGATCGGAAGGAACATGGAAGCATATGTGGATGATATGATAGTAAAATCACTATTCCAAGACCATGCCGAAGACCTAAAAGAATGCTTCGAAACGCTCCGAAAGAACAACATGAGGATCAATCCGAACAAATGTACCTTCGGAGTCTATAGTGGAAAGTTTCTCGGGTACATGGTCAGCGCCCGGGGAATAGAGGCGAACCCAGAGAAGATCGAAGTAGTTATTAATATGGAGCCTCCCAAATGCATCAGAGACATCCAGAAATTGACGGGCCGGCTCGCCGCTCTTCGACGTTTCATTTCCCGGTCAGCCGAAAAGGCACTTCCCTTCTTCGCCGTGCTCAAAGGGTCAAAGAATTTTGAGTGGGGACCCGAATATCAAAAGGCGTTCGAAGAAGTAAAAGAATATTTGACAAAGGCACCACTCTTGATGAGGCCCGATCCGAAGGAAACTCTTCAGCTTTATCTAGCCGTGTCCAACAGAACTCTGGGGGTCGTCCTTGTGAAAAACTATGAAGGTAACCAGCATCCCGTGTTCTACGTGTCCCATGTCCTCAAGAATGCAGAGACAAGGTACCCCAACACCGAAAAATTCGCATATGGGTTGGTTATGACCTCCCGAAAATTGCGACATTATTTCCAAGGCCAGACAATCCAAGTTGTCACTAGCCAACCTCTGAAGAAGATTTTGACTAGGCCCGAAGCCTCTGGAAGAGTCGTAGCATGGTCCATCGAACTTGGGGAATTTGATATCGAGTACGTTCCCCAAACAGTAATTAAGGCCCAGGCTTTGGCCGACTTCATGGTTGAATGCACATTCTCGGGCCCGAAGGATCTTTCACCTGACGAACAACTAATCCGGATCCCAGGGAAGTGGAAACTTTTTGTGGATGGGTCGGTAGCCGGAAAAAAGTGTGGAGCCGGCTTGATCCTCTCCAACCCCGAAGGATTTGAGATATGCCAATCCATAAGATTCGACTTCCCTTTGACAAATAATGAGGCTGAATATGAGGCCCTCCTCGCAGGGATGAAGCTGGCCCGAAGCCTCGAGGCGAAGCACCTAAGGGCCTTCAATGACTCCATGCTGGTTGTAAAGCACTTCACGGGGGAATATGAGCAAAGGGATCCCCGAACGAAAGCCTATGCTACCAAGGTACGTGATGCTTCCTTATCATTTGAAACCTTTGAACTGAGTCAAATTGGCAGAGAGAACAATTCTAGGGCAGACGCCCTTTCCAGGCTAGCTTCGGCCGAGACACATAACTTAACTGTATCTATTTACCTCACCGAAGCCAAGACGCCTTCGATCGAGAAGAAAAAATGTCTTAAAATCCACCAGGGGAGCGACTGGATGACCCCCCTCAGGAACTTTCTGGAGAAAGGCATTCTACCACCCGACCGAAAGGAAGCGCTGAAAATTAAATACAGAGCATCGAACTACACAATAATTAATAGACGGATGTATCGCCGGTCGGTCAGTCAACCCCTTCTGCGATGTTTGAATAACGAAGAACAACAACAAGCTCTAGAGGCAGTGCACGAAGGGATTTGCGGCGAACACATGGCTGGTCGGTCGCTCGTCTTTAAAATTCTCTGACAGGGATTCTTCTGGCCCACTCTGAAAGCCGACGCCAGCAACTATGCAAAAAGGTGTGTACAGTGCCAGCTGTTCGCCACTATCCCGAAACAACCCCCAGAAGAAATGACCTCTGTACTAAGCCCTATTCCATTCGCCGTATGGGCCGTGGACATAGTCGGCATACTACCAACTAGCACGAAGCAAGCAAAGTACTGCATAATCGCCATCGACTACATGACGAAGTGGGTCGAAGCCCGTCCTCTGTCATCCATAACCGAAGAAGCCGCGAAAAAATTCTTCCTGAAACAGCTCATTCTCCGATTTGGCATTCCAAAAATATGCATCTCAGATAATGGAACTCATTTTATTGGGAACAGATTCCGCAAGTTTCTGCACCATTTCGAAATTGAACAAAAATTTAGCTCAGTCGCCCACCCGCAAGGAAATGGGGCAATCGAAGCGGCAAACAAAGTGATATTTCGAGGGATAAAGAAGAGGTTGGGCGAGGCCAAAGGAAGATGGGCGGAAGAGCTCCCTTGGATCTTATGGGCTTACCGAACCACCCCTAGGACATCAACGGGAGAAACTCCTTTCAGAATGGCATATGGAACCGAGGCCCTAGTTCCCGTCGAAGTGGGCTTGGAATCATACCGAACCGAGACCTACAATGTGGAAACTAATTGCTTCGGGTTGAGGGCGAACGTAGACTTACTGAAGGAGGAAAGGGAAGCTGCCCACCAAAGGAACATGAGGTATTTGCTACAAGCGGCACAACACTATGACTCCAATGTGAAAAAAGGTCCTTCGGAGTTAGAGACCTGGTCCTAAGGGAATTGGCCGCATCCATGCTGTCCAAACAAGGAAAGCTCCAGCCTAACTGGGAAGGGCCCTATAAGGTGATCAAGGTCGTTCGCCCCGGAACATATAAGCTCGAAACACTGTCAGGCGAGGCAATCAAAAACACTTGGCACGCCAGTCGCCTTCAAAAATTTTATCAGTAAGAAATTTCTTGAAAGTTTGTATTTGAATTATATGTGAAGAATGTAAACAATTTGATTATAAATAAATATGCATTTCCTATCAAATTTCTTTATTTACACATGCCGCGACCGCCCGAGTATTATCTGAGGGCGATCCCGAAGAAGATAAACCCCTCGGCCGCTGCCCTTGTCTAATTTGTTAATTGAACACTAGACATAAGGGGCAATCATCCAAAACTCGAACATCCTTCACTACACTATTATGACTCAATTTGAACATGGTAAACACGAACTAAGGGCCTTAAGGGGCAATCCTAGAATAACGCCCTATCATTCGTCTCCCCTTATTCATTTGATATTAAAAAGGCCGAAGGAACCCCTGACCTGGGGCAATCTAGGAGAAGAACATGGTCCTTCGGCCTCAATCATGTGTTCTAAAAGGGATCCAAAACCAGGTCTAGGGACAATCATGTGTCCTACTCTTGGACGAACGAACCATGACATGCTGATCTAGGGGCAATCGCTGAAAGATCAGCATCCCTGTTCCTTCGCCTAAATCCAGTAAAAGGATTAACGGCCCGAAGTCACCTTCGACCTTTAACCCTTGGAGCCGTAGGGGGTAGTAAGGCAGCAGTTCATCAAGATCGTTAAGGCGAATGAATAAGCCGAAGATACGATTCATTTTATTAAAATTGTTAAAATTGTTAAGGCAGATAAAACCGAAGATACAATTCATTAAGATCGTTAAGGCGAATTAATAAGCCGAAGATACGATTCATTTTATTAAATTTGTTAAAATTGTTAAGGCGAATGAAGCCAAAGATACAATTTATTTTATTAAAAAAGATCGTTAAGGCAAATGAATAAGCCGAAGATATGATTCATTTTATTAAAGTTGTTAAAATTGTTAAGGCGAATGAAGCCAAAGATACAATTTATTAAAATCGTTAAGGCATCAATGATACCGAAGAAACGATTCATTAAAGTTATTAAGGCGAATGAAGCCGAAGATACAATTCATTTTATTAAAATCATTAAGGCATCAATAATGCCGAAGAGGCGATTCGTTTTAATTGTTAAGGCGGATGAAGCCGAAGATACAACTATTAAAAGCAGTAAATAAGACAATGCTGACGAAAGATGAAAGTTGCATTAAAATGTAAAAGTCCGAAGGCTAGTTAAATTATAAAAGCTCGAAGGCAGGAGTACCAATTACAAAAAGCAAGAGTACCGATTACAAAAAATAAAAATACAAGTCAAGAAGATGAACGAAGCATGCCGCTGCAAGAGTTGGGTATGACCATGGAAATACCAACGGCAAACTTCGCAACAAGATCATCTTCCGTCATATCAAGCACCTCAGTGCTGAAGGCTTAGGCTTGAGGGTCTTCATCCGAGAGCTCTTCGTCTTCGCCGGAGGAGACAAGAGGGACTTCGACTGCCGGCCGGCCGATTGGATCCTCCAGGTTGTCGTCCAGCAACTGCTTATAATCCCAGTTCAGGCCATGGGCCTTCTCCAGGACATAGTCAGCGCCGAACTGGAAACAACGCTCCTCCGTCCGGTCCAGCTGCTTCTGCTTCTTTCGAAGCTCCTTTCGGGACCTCTTCAGCTGGACATTCCGGTGGGAGATCCTCTGGTTCGCCCTCTCCAATTCCTCTTCCAGCCGGGATCTGTCCGAAGCCACCTCCTTTGTGGATTGCCGGTCCGGGTACACAATATGGTCGGACGTGAGCACGCCCCACCCTGGGAGACAGGAACGCATGATCCCCTCCTTGCTCCGGGTCCACTTGGAAGGGTTTCCCTCTCCCATGTACTCCAGGTCGTCCCCTTCCTCGGCCTCAGAAGCCACGTGAGATTGGCGGGGCGGTGAAGCCCTCTCGGTCTGAGCCCTCTCGCCTGTGTCCTCCGAAGGATCTGGCGTAGCCCTCTGATCGGCGACCTTCTTTGCCGCCTCCTCAGCCGCCCTCTTCTCGGCCGCCCTGGCCTTTTTCCTCTCGATCAAAGCCTCTCTCGAAGACACTGAAATATAAAGGGGAAACAAGTCAGTCCAAGCGTATATAATCGAATGCATAACAAGGAAAAACAAATATACCGGTGATGGGACAAAACTAATGAAAGAAAAAACAAAGGAAGAAGTTTTGTTACCCCCACCCCACAAGCTGAAGAGCCAGTCCTTGTCCCGAAACTCTCCGGGACCCAACTTCTTCACATTGACGTCCACTAACGCCGTGCAATTCTCCTTCTCCTCCAAGGTCAGGCTCGGCATAAGAAGCAGCGAGGGATTCATATCTCGCCAAACCGACATGGCAGCCAACCGTGGACCACTCACATAACACCAATGAGTGTGAGTGGATTTGTTGTTCGAGTTGGTCGCCGTCCAATCGAGTCGCCCTGCTCGACGGGCGATGATGTAAAAACCGGGACTCTTCGGGTTCTTCCGAAAGTCATAATGGTACCAGAATAGACGAGTGTTGGGTGCGATCCCGGCGTGAAGACATCTGTTCTGGAAACAGTTAATATGGATGAACCCATTCGGGTCCATCTGTCCGAGGGCGATGCCCATCTGGAAGAAAAGATGCTTGATTAACTTCAACGGAGGCACCCTTAAGCCACACTTAAAGGCCGCTTCCGAAACCCCTACGGCGCAGCCTCCGTATCCATCCGGCACCCCGGGAGTATCATAGATCCTTTCGCCCTCCCTCAGCGCATACAGCCAACAGAACCCTCGAGGGACGGAATAATCATCGTACATCTGAACCACGCGTCCCTTAGACAGTTCTGATCGATTATTGGCTGCGGGATAGTCCGCAGCCGAACCAAAAAGGGCTTGTCCCGTCCGCTCGGGGCAAAGGGAAGACGTTCCCTCCAAGCTGTTCGACAAGGGGTCCCAAAAATCTGGGGGCGGTTTGCTCGGTCCATGTCCCTGTATCAGGAACAGAGAGACATTAGTCCATGTACTCGGATTAGCAGACAGAAAAGAAAAAATAAAAAACTGAGTACACGTCCTAGGACCGAACGAACCAAAAACCCGGAGGCGGTTTCCGAAGGTTGCTCCTGGGGCAAGCCAGCCCGAAGGATGTTCTTGCCTACAGAACCTTTCGCAAACATCTCAAACTCCGGACCACATGTTTACACCCTGGGTCGGCTCCCGAAAGACGTTCTAAAACCAAGAAATCCCGAAGAACGTTCTTGGTCAGAAAACGCCTCGCATGCCATCTTTAAACCCATGGGGCCCCCTCAAATTGGTAAAACCCAGAGAAACTTCTATTACCTACCCAGAAATGCCCAAAAAACCCAAAAAACACAATGGCACACGCACAAAACCCAGAAAAACCCCATGAACCCAGAACAAAACCACTAAGTCCACATGCAAACATCCTAAAACACAGAAAACTGGCATGCAAATTTAAAACTGAAAAGCAAGAAAAGGGACTTACTTATCTGGAGATGTTCTTGGATTGAAATGGGATGATCTGGGAAGACGGAGTTGCTGTTGCACGTGATTGAAAGATTCACCGCAATTTTTCACTGTGTATGGAGGAACTAAAAGTGATGAAAAGAAAAGAAAATGCACAAATGGGCTTATATAGGCGCCTAAAATAAATTCAGAAAAGCGACGTTTGGGGGTTTTTGAAATAAACATCCCAAATTAAAATGGTTGATATTCAACGGCTGAGATTGAGCCATGGAACGACGTGCCAACAACTGTCACATTAATGCACTGCAAGTCCCCACAAGCTTGCCACGTGTACGACCGAAGATCGAGGCGGAACGGAAGCGATCGCCCTAGGGTTTCTTCACCCCAATATGGGCCGAGACCGGTGTCCGTCGGCCAGCCCGAAGGCCCAGCCGAAGGACAGGGACATGTTGGTTATAGGCCCAACAAGGCCCATCGAACGAAGGCCCAATAAGCGGTTAAGCTACTGGGCCGAAGGACCTCCAGGCCCGCAAAACGAAGGCCCACGGAAGCCCAAGCCGAGGCCCACTACTCGCAGACCGTTGGAGAGAACAAGGGACATAACGCCCCCTTTTCACTCCCTCCTTAATGATTTGTAACGGCTGGACATTCAAGGCAGAATTGGGTATAAAAACCCTTGTGAAGTAAGACAAAGGGGACATTCTCGTAAACACTCTGCTTTTCTTGTATTATTACCCTACCATTACAAACAGATTTTGATTCTCACATCGGAGGTGAATCGGGGGTACAAACCCTCGCATTCTCTTCACTTTCAGGTACAGCCGAAGCCACCTTCAAGGTAGCCGAAGCCTGTTCAAGCTCCTGAAGGAATCTGGGCGTAACAGAAAGTAAGAATTACCTCATATTCATTGTATTTTGTATCACTAATTGTACCATGTAAACAACTATAGTAACTCTTTAATTAACTCCGCAATATTTCATTCTTATGAGTTATAAATATTTTTAGGAGATATGTGTGCTTTTATTTGTATTATGTTTTGATCGTATATTTCAATTTCATTGCCGCATATTCAATTCATTTTGAGAAAAAAATACGTTAAGTACGACATCGATCTCAATTCCGTAAAAAGAGATATTTAGTTAATCGATCCATCATGAAGTAACATGAATATATCGTCGATAATTACAATCAAAATAATATCAATTCATACTATAGAAATGCCCGTGCATTGCACGGGCTATAAAGCTAGTTATACCAAAATAGTGTAATGGATTGGAGTTGTATATTAAAGAGACAACTTGTCCGAGCTATTCATCTCCGTTAACCTGTGTTAATGTACCTATATACGATATACGAACGACCTATCTCAACTAGCTATTGTAGCCATTGGTGTTTCAACCACATGTGAGGATGAGCAAAAAAATATCCCACACGGAAGCAAAATCCATAAAAAAAATGAGTTGTATGCAATTTTATCCTACTACTTTTCTGTGAAGACCCGAGGCAATTTGCAAATCCTAAAAAGTTGTACAACAAATAGGTTGCAAAAGTTACCATTTTAATTATGTTGAAGTGAAAAGAAGTACATCTGTAAATAAAGATAAATATAATTGATTGTTCAAAGTTACTAAAACGTAGCATAGTTGTAACATCCCGATTTTTTATAATTATTTTTAGTTGAATTATTTAATTTAATTATTTATTAATGTCAGTGTGTTGTAGTTAAAATAGTTTTATAAGTTTATTTTTATTCTTATATTCAGAATATTGTTTTAAGGGTATTGGTTTAAAAAAAATAGTAAGGCTATTATGAAAAAAGAGTGAGGGTTTTAATAAAAAAAAGAAAGGAGGAAGAAAGAGTTAGGGTTTGAAAAAAAAAACAACAGGGAGAAGAAAAAGAGATTACTTACGTTTTATGAAAAGAGGAGAAAAGAGAAAGAGATGGAGAGAAGAGGAGAGAGTAAAATAGATAGAAAAGGAGGAAAATAGAAGGCAAAACAAGGAGAAATAGATGAACAATAAAGTCAAATTGGAAATTATGGATTTAGAGTTTAAGGGATTAGGGTTCTTGTGATTTGGGGTTCTGAATTCTTTGTTAACATTCTCGATAACTAAGATCTCGAGGTACAAACATCTTTTTTTTGTACTCTTTCTTTTCAAATTCGAATTCGTGTGTACGGATATATTTGTTGTACTCTTTATTTTCGTATTCGAATTCGTGTGTACGGACATCTTTTTTTGTACTCTTTCTTTTTAAATTCGAATTCGTGTGTACGGATATATTTCTTGTACTCTTTATTTTCTATTCGAATTCGTGTGTATGGACATCTTTTTTATACTCTTTCTTTTCAAATTCAAATTCGTGTGTACGGACATCTTTTTTGTACTCTTTCTTTTCGAATTCGAATTGGTGTGTACGGATATCTTGTTTGTTCTCTTATTTTTCGTTTCCGTATTCTTCATTGTATACGATCTGATTTCTTGTTAAATTCATATCTGATTCGTTATCTGTTAGAATTTATTGATTTTATCATTTCGGAAAGGTCTTTTAATTATCTACAACTTTCGTTCCTTGCCGTTTGTGAAATTCGGTCTCTAAATATGAGTTTTTCTGCAATTTGTATGACCTGCCTGTTTGACTTCGGGATTTGAATATCCAACCTTTGAAAAATTATATTAAATTGAATATTTGTTCAAATATTATGAGCAATACCATTCTGGAAAGCTCTTTTCGATATCTACAATTTGCGTTTACATTCGGCTGCTAAATTCTGTGATTTTGATGTCTTAAATATCAAAATATAATTGTAATCAGGGGCTGATTCTGTTCTGCAGTCCGCATTTATTTATTTTCTGAATTCGTTACTTGTTCGTTTTTGACGAGCCTCACCATTCTGGAAAGGTCTCGGAATTTCCTACAACTTTCGTGTTTCGTACTTTTTCAGTTGACTTCATCTTTATGCAGTAATTTGACATTCTTTGAAACTGATCAGATTTGAGTTTATCAATAATTAGTGGTTTGTTATGTTATTTTGTTTCGTGATGTTGGGTTATAGTGTTTTGAGGTTATTGATAAATTTATATATGATTTTGGAGATGTAAGATATTTGAGTGTGTGATCTTTGAGTACTTATTTTGAGTTATTTATGTTATTTTGTATGACTTGGGAGTTTGTAAGACATCCATCGCGAGTGGATAATCTCGTGCTTGGCACCTCCTATGCGGTGTACTTAAATTGTATGGGCGTGTCGCCGAAGTTGTGGGACACGTATAGCCATGGCTAGTATATGTATGATTTGGCCTTTTGGGTAGCACGTGCTTATTGTCGTGCAAGCCCCTGTAAGATATTGGGTAGCATTTGTTTTGTGTTGTGCAAGCCCCTGTAAGTTTTGATGACTACATATTTCTGGATTACCGAAATTGTAGGACATCCTGTAAGTGTAAGATTGTCTCCCATGTTCGTATGTAAGCTATTTTGTGTATTATTTTGTAAGTGTGAGAATATGTGTAAGAGTATGTGTAAGGGTATGATTTCATTTTTTCATTATTCTTTCGATTATATTATTTGAGATTATTATGTATAATTGATAAGGATATGTGTAAGAGTATGATAAGTTTTATGTGGTAAGCATTTAGTTTTGTTTTGTGAGTTGATTATTCATTTTTTATATTGTCTCATTCACTATTAGTATTGTGCTTCATTCAGATATTCAGTTGTGTTCTTAACCTCGTTATCTTTTAATCTTTGTTCAGTTATGCTTTATTTTATATCCGTATATGAGCCTTTCGCTCACTGCCGGTCCTTTGTTCTCTTTGTATTCCTCCGGCAGATATTCTTACTTAGGCGGGCTACTTATGGGAAGGGTGCGAGTTATGGAACTTTGAGTAGTTTGGTCTTTCTTAGATTTCTCTGAGAGTTTGTTGGCATGGTTGTAATTTAGTTGTATTTTAATTCAAGAATTGTAAGTTTATTGTATTTTTGAGAAGTTGTAAAGTTTTATCGGATTTTAATGGAGTTTGGATTTAAATAAATATTATCTTGAAAAACCTTAATTAGTTGGATTGTTAAAATAGTTTTCACAATTCGAATTCAGTTTGGGTTTAAGACATAATAAACTACTAAGATTTAAATGATGAGTAAGCCACCCAAAACCAAGCCATGACATTGGGGAATATCCATCAGGGTGTATGTCACAGCGATACGGGCATGTTAAGATGTGCATGTCATGACGTTATGCCTTTTCATGATTTGACATGTCTTTTTAATAAAAAAAATTATTTTTTAATAATTATTTTAATATTAGAAATATCTAGAAATTACAAATATAATTATAAAATATTTATATATATTTGAGTATCTAAAAAGTTACTAATATAATTGAGTATTATGATGGTATTCGGTTGTTACTGTCAACTAACTTTAATTTTACATTCAAGTTCAGTGTATATTAGTATAATAAATGTGTTTTAAATTTTATTATATTTAATTAATAAATGGCATGTCATTTTGTCAAAAAGCATACCTATAAGCATGCCTTCGTGGAGTCTCGAGACAGAGACCCTGCTACACATACAAAGTATGCAGATGAACAAGTCAAAATATCCTCTTAGAGACATAAATTAAACACAACAGCAGGTTACACCAACTAGATTCCCTAGAGATTGGACATGACTATCTGGGGTTCAAAAGTTCTACCATTCAGTAAAGCTAGCACCATTTAAACTATTTTAAATAGGCTGCACCAAGAAGAACTGCGAGGAGATCCGAAACCAAGTCAGCAACCTTACCTGCAAATGGATATCAAGAACAGACAATGTAAGTCCATGGGAAAGTAATCTCAAAACAAAAAAACAGATGTAGTCCATAGGCATAAAATCATATATGTTATACAAGTAAAACTTGTATATATGTCAAATTTTGGTTGCTAGATTACCAAGTCTAGAAACGGTTTCAAGCTTCAGTTGATTGGGGGACTAACGGAAGGACACATTATAGTTAAAATAATTATGTGGATAGTAAAAACAAAATTCAAGAGCATGATTAGAGAAATATCTATCCGCTTTCAATGTATTCTGCCTAGTCCTGCCGAACTTGATATGGATATAGATAATATAACCAAAAAAGCGTTCAACAAGCACCTAGTGAAATAAAATAAATGCCCAAAATAGTGAAATGCACAGAGTACCTTCAGTATGAAGGACATCGTACACTATGCAGAGAAACATGTGGATATAGGACCAAAATGAGAAGCATTGCCAGATACACAAGGCATAAACTCTTCAGATATAGTAATAAAAAGATTCAATCGATTAGTACAAGATTTTAAATCAATCAACGCACACATCATAATAATGCGGGAGCGACATAGAAGGCAGGAGAAAAGCATAAAATATAAAGGGATATTCTCAATGGTACCCTTGTGGTTTTGACTTTTTCAAATGGTACCATTGAGAATATCCCAAATATAAATAATCCTTCTTCACAAGTAATTCTTGAACTTCAACATATGTACTCGTGAAGAAATCACACCGTCTGGGGTTCTAAGTAAAAATTACTGTGTCATGTATGAGAGGTTGCAATACTTTAACTCTTCCCAATCCAAATTTCATATGTTTTACGAGCTGGAAACTAGCTAAGATCATGCGTGACATTGTGACCTGCTAAAGATAAGCGTATATAAGAGTAGAGGGAGAAGAAGATCTATATGAAGCGTGCAACTATACCAATCAAAAACAGTTAAAACATTAACTGTAGATACATTTTTTAAAAACAAGTGGACTAACAACAGCAAGTGCAGCATACGGAAACCCCACTATGGGATCATCGGTCAATAGTCCTGTACCGAACATTCCAAATATCGTAGTAATGAAGTCCAGACTTATTATTAATTGCTAAGCCTATAACAATTAAGAAGAACATCAGGGAAAAGATAAGAATGTGGAAATTCAGCTTCAAATACAACCCAAAAGATCTCCACTGGTTAGGGCAAAACATACAAAGATCGGTCAAGAGGTCCATTATCGCCTATCTGTAATCTTTTGTTCTCATAGCGAGTTTCTTTAGTAACTAAAAGAACTATCTAAAGCAGCTTTTCGGTTGTCTTCCAACATTTTTTTAGCAAGAAAAGTATGCATCTACATGTTGTATCCTCGGCTTTTTTTCCAAGTACAAATCTTGTTAGCAATTAGTAAATTCCAGAGATTAAAGTGATTAGAACAATTTAGTTCTGAATTCATAGTGTGATAAGGTGGAACAGAATCTGTAATCCTTTGAGCTTTCGAGTTTATGGCCAGAATAAGATGGCTTTGGAAATGGAATAGAGGAAAATTAACCAAGAGTGGACGAAGAAATTAAATAGGTTCATAGAGATATCGAAATAAACCATAAGGTTCCTTTTTAAATCAATGTTTTTTTAACAAACTTTGAAAGTGAAATCCTATAACAGCTCACAGATCACCTTCTGGGATTTGTTCCATTATAAACCAAATCAGATTCATATGGAACTTAAAAGCTATAAAGATCAGCTCACTACAATCAACATACAAGCACCTTAGTTACTTAATTGCGATTTTAAAAAATGATAACTGCAAACTTTTATCAGGCAACTTGCCAAAACACGCATCCTCCATAATAAAATGAGACAGCAAATAATATGCATGTCAGCGAGAAACTTTTAAACATTACATTCACTTGGTCTAGAAATTCGTTAAATAAAGTAAGAACATTCAATTAATTTGTACAATATTTTTTAACCAGTCAAAGCTTGCTTAAAAATTATGTGTCATGATTGAATAAGATGGTGGCATAAAAGTATAAAAATAATTAATCTGTCTTGAGCAAAACAGTAGAGACGATTGACATAGAATGATACCTACTTACCAGAAGGATATTAAAGACGATCCGGGGCAACTCACGTTGCAGATTTCAAGTTCCAACAGTTCAGATCCTCTTTCATGCATGACCAAACTCTCTATGAAGGAAGCGTCTACACAAGGAGGAAGAGGAAAAAGACCCATCCTGTCAGAATTTGTACCACGTGACATTAATAAGTGTCCGCTCTTTGTAAAAGTCAAAGGCCATTGTACTCTCTCATATACAAATTTAGAATGAGGAGTCCAGGAAACGGTACCATCTTCATGACTCATTAGCCATATATAAAAAGGCTGGCTGTATATTCCATTACTTCCATTTATTTCAAAAACACAAATAGCAAGTGAATCCTTAAACTTCATTAGACTAAAAGAGGCACAATCTCCTAAACAATAGCGAACATCATCTGTCAATTTCATTAGCCCAAACACCTCATTTCTAAAATCAAATGACATGAGACACACTGTGCAAGAATGGGTTTCAGTGCGTCCTACACAATCTAACCAGTACACCATATGACCAACACTTATCCCTATTTCTTCACTTGCAACTCGAGGAACCCTGGTGTTTTGAATCTCCCTCCATTTCTTCTCCCTTAAGCTAAAAACCTCAACTACAGGAGCAAATTCTCCAACCAGCTTACCCGGGTTTTGGTCCCAATACATAATCCTAACAACCCTAATATCTTCACCAGGTTCGACAACTCCAAACCCGACTACATTGAAAATTCTGTCCTTCTCTTTCCATTTATGATCACAAGAAGTAACAATCGATAGATACTTCCTAACCGACGGGTTCCAGAAATGCAAATCTCGACCAACATACGGAATATTAACATCAGTCAAGCACAAAAGCCCGTTAACCGACCCGACTAACTGCATTGTATTAGTCCTAGTCTTAAAAGGAATCTCATATTTATCAATAACATTCCCAGTTTCAAATGAATATAAAGAAGCATACGGTTCTTCGGAAACATTAGAATGAGGAATGACAAGAACAACATCTTCATTAACACTAGAGATTGTATGTTTAATATGAGCTGAAATAAATTTAGGGTTTGTAATAAGAGAGTACCATGATTTGTTGACCGAGGTTGACCGGATTAGGGCTTTGACTGGAAGTCTTGTGAAGATTTCAACAGCTGTTTCTGAAGGAAGATCGTCAAAGGATGTTTCACTCACATTTGCCATTGTTGTCTGAAAAAGGGGTTTTAGAGATTGTCTCAAAAAGGGGCTTTAGAGTTTAAGGTTTAAGGTGATTATTGTAATGTTTCTACTAAATCAATTTCTTGTGTTTTTAACCATTGTTTTCACTTATGCTGATATGCGGAACAGCTTAGAATTTGGGGTTTCGGATCTATTTTGTAAACGAGCCAATGGTAAATTAAGTTAAAATCACTTAAAATTGAATGAAATTGAATTTGTAAAGTGTAAATGAATGAAATTCTTAAATTGGATTATTTCGGTCATTTCAGGATTCATCAGGACATTTTCGAATTTTGTCTCAGGAAATCGGATTGCAAATTAGATATTCGGGTTTCAATTCATGTCCAATATTGACAAATATTATTGGCTCAGCTAAATCCGCCTACTCCACAAATATCCAAGGATTTAACTCCGAGAGAATGTAATTGCAATTTGCAACCCCATGGCTTAAACTTATGTTAGTTTGTCAATAATAATAAATCTACTTGACAATTAAAGTGATCTCATGATACAAGATTAAAATTACTTCTAAATACTAATGCACAGGTTCAAGATGGCAGTTATACATTTCTATAGCGAAATTCTTGCAGGTTGTATAGGCTGTGAATAGCAGGAAAACTTCTTTACTGTAAAGTTTCGAACCATTGTAACTTTCATATAATCGGAGACTCTGATTGTTTATTGGTATATATGTCTATAAGATAAGTTACATCTAATTACACTAATGAATTTTATATATGTCTATAAGATAAGTTACATCTAATTACACTAATGAATTTTCAGATACAGATTGAACTGACATCTTGTAACATGTTGTAATAATCATCTAATCATACAATACAACAGTGGTCTGCCCGGGATCTAAAAGGTGCATTCATGCTTGTATGGCCTCCTTACTGTCACTTTGAGGGAGCCACTTCTCTGCTATTAGTTCGGCATGCTGCTCCAAATACTCCGAGCTATTCATCTCTGTTAACCTGTGTTAATGTTTCAACCACATTTGAGAGCGGCACACAATTATAGAACACTACCTTATTTGGTGGTGCAAACTCTACTCAGATTAAGCTAAGCAAATAAAATTCCACTCGGAAGCAGAATCCATAAAAAATTGAAATGTAGGAAGCTTTATCATACTAACTTTTCCATGAAGACCCAAGGCAATTTGCAAATTTTAAAAAGTTGTACAAAAAATTGGTTGCAAAAGACATTGTGAAAGCATTATATGTATGATGCACTTGATAGAATTTGTGATGAACCAACATCCGGATGTAATAAGTTCTCAATGAAAGAATGCTTCCTCTTTATGTAGGTTTGCAGAATAGCCCAGGAAACCAGGCAAATTTGGTTACTAGTTTACTACTAATAAAATGAAAAAACCCGAAGGACACTTGCAAAAAATAGGACATGCTTAAAGATAGAGATCAGGAAGACAAGCATAGTAAACATGAATCACATCTGTTTAAGGAAAAACAGATTCTTGTGCTAGATTGATAAAAAGAGATGCACGGAAGATAAATAAACCTGCTAATTGTGCGTTCTTTAGCAAAACCCAACTCATTATCCACACAAAGATCAAAATCATCATTTTTTCTTGATCTTGAAGAGGTTCGAGGTGCCATCTGTTGTGCATCAGATATGGTTACAATCCTCTCAAAGAGGTCAAACGGGGTCCCCTCAGCTGAGCACATTAATCTGGCTTTATTCTCATACATTACCTGTATATAATATACATATATATACTGATTAGAGCGCATATCGCAAGTATGACTTCCAATATTTGTAGTACGAGACTCTTGTACTTCAGATTCATGGTGCAACCTTTTCCAAGAGCTACGATACTGTGGGATTCTATACATGTCCAACTGTTGAAATCAGTTACAAAGAAAATGACTAACATCAACTAGAGTAACAAACCGATATGCTGCTGTCCTGTTGTGGAGCCCAAAGATAGGTACACCATCTAATACCAAGGTATGAAAGCTCTCTGCACAAATAACACGTTTCTTAGAAACATATTTCCAAGCACAGTACTTTAGAGTGCGCTGTTTTTTTATGTTATCTCAAATATTGAAAACAAATGAAATGAATTGATAACTGAAGTGAACCCACATGACATAAGAAACATATAGAAAGCCAAATGATTTATACTTAACACTACTGTGATAGTGTAATATGTTGTTCTTGGAGAGTTGATCTTGTTTCAACAAAATTTCATTTAAGAAATCCAACTACCAAGCTGCTTGGTAGCAGCCAAGATAACTTGTATGCATATGTATGTGGGAACACTTTAACTGACATGACTTACTAAACAATCCAAAATAATCTGCAGCTCCAAGAGGTCTGTCACAAAGTTCCTCAAACGGGAAGTACGCACAGCCATTAGCACCAAGTGGAACCTGACAAGGAAAATAATTAAAATAGAATTTGTTAGATATATGCCTAAATAAAGCATTGCTACAGAAGTATATGAGGGAAGGAGCTTAGTTCATACACACCAGCAATCTCCTTCCCATAACAACTTCCACCTCTTGCGGATGAGCACTATGACCACCAATCAATTGTTCAAACTTCTCCTTTAGGATGTCTGACTCATATCTTTCGATGAAATAAAATCCTTGCTCAGCCTGCAGTGCAGGTTAGGAATAATAAGGCACTAAGAAAAAAGTAATGAAGTACGACGATTTTTGTGTAATTAAAAAGAGTAGATTTAATATTACTATACCGAAGTCATTTTCCGATAGTCTGTTGAAGAACCAATCTCATGAGCTACACATCTTTCCTACATTTAGACATTTTCCAAGTTACTTATCCAATAAAACAACAAAGTTAAAACTTGAATATTGCCCAGCGTAAACACTATGACAAGTACTACTCAGTAGCAAATGACCAGATAAGCTCAAACCAGCACAAACGTTTCTACAATGTCAAAAGTGTCTGTTAAGGATTTAGAAATCAAACTTTGTTTCTTACATTGCTAAATGAGAAAATCACTGGTTTTAGCTTTTCTGATCACCATATTTACTTGATTAATGTGTACCTTCAAAGTGGCAATGAATGGTAGAAAAAGATCTCTTTGCAACCCACGTTCATAAAGGTTATCTGGAGCCCGGTTTGATGTAGCAACAAGAATCTACTTTCCACGGATCAACAAATGAACACAAAGGAAATTATCATGTCATACTCTAGAAGTGAACCAAAAGTTGAACTGAAGAGAGAGGATACTCTCAGATAATAAAACAGGAGGTTTGTTGACTTACAACACCGTTATTGAACAAATGTCCAAACAATCGATTTAGGATTAACGCATCAGCAACATCAGTAACCTTTAAGACAATAGGGAGAAGGGAATATGAGAAAACCAGAAAAGATAAGGACAGTCAAACACCATCTACATTAAAACAAAGATACTTGAGAAGCCATGACATACCATAAATTCATCTAGACACAACAAAATTGATTCGTCAGAAATTTCCCCTGCAACAACTTCAAGGGGATCAGCAACACCCCTGTGTTTCTGCGATATATTATTTAAAAATTACTGTCCTGCCATCACTATATTATTCTCCAACTGGAACCAACAAGAAAAAAATGCTACAAAGCATAGTCTGAGGTGGTGTTTGTTGTGGTATTCAAGCTGTTACTACAGCTCATTACCAAGATGTATATATTTTGGCTCTTCCTAGTTCAGGGATAGATATGCACAGGAAATCGTAGATAACAGGAGACCCTACTTGAGATTGAATGAGTGACAAAGTTTAGACCTAATAGGATACTATGAAATATTCTTACCTGCAAGCGGCTGTGGACAGTCAACATGAAGTCGTGAAAATGGATCCTCTTTTTCCTCCAATTTGAAGGCCTGGTTGTACAGACACACGAAGATACATTACTAAACAGTACAAGGTAGCAGGTAGCCGCTTCAGAATTTCTAAAACAATATGCTTATCTACATAAGTGAAAGGATTACTATTTCATATCAATATCAAAGTATTTATAAGGGAAATCATTAATAACAAATTTCTTACAGTTGTTCAAAAAACAAATCCATCAGCATAGTTTTTCCGGTGCCAACTCCTCCATATAGATAGAGACCTTTCACTGGTGAGTATGATGACTGTGGCATGAAACGTGACCATAACCACCTACTCCTGAAATTGGACTAAAGTTTAAACCGATATGTACATAGTGGCAAGAATCAATTGCAAACATACAAATTGCAATTTGCAACATCCCTAAGTAGTTTTAATGCCTAAGGTCAAAATTTATCAAAGAGTTTACCTTCCTGATTTTTCTGAAGCAGTATACCGATCTAGACGACAAGCATCAGCTAATTCGACAAGTTCATCATAAAGTCTTTGAAGTTCTTTTAAGGTTCCTGTCTGGCAAAGGTAACAAAAAAGTACTTTATTAGAGGAAAGCTAGGAGGTTATTTTAAATAAACCCATTTTGCTTACAGCTCACTGCTTTTCCAAATTTTGGAACAAAAGTTACTTAACTACAGTTAATTTGAGGTTACTTAATATACCATGATAAGAAGTGCATCATGTGATTGCAACACAAACAATCAATTGAATGCTTAAATTTTGAACATCTATTGCATAGAGAAATTCATAAAAGAAAGAATAGGTGATTATACAAACAGTGCGTCAACAACTTCTATTAGCAAGCTGAAAAACCTGAAAATTATATTTAAGTAAAACTATGTATGCAGGCAAACATTTGGAAGCGTTCTACTGAAGTCGATGAATCTAGAATACCTCATCCAGTAATAATAAAAGGAAGTCATCTTTTTTCGAACTGGGGAAATTAAAAAACATAATATTCATTTGCCAAAGCAAGTGAGCTGAAGATATTGTGACTAATACTCATCTATACCTGGCAAGCATCACCGTCCACAAGTTCCCCTGCAGCAATTCTACGTTCATACTCCACCAAAGGGCCAGAAGGACCGGAATTGCTCAATTCTGTAATATAATCAATAAAACCCAAAGCACATAAATGAGATACAGATAATTAGGCAAAACCACTATTACAAATTACAAAAAACAATAAAGGTAAAAATTAAATGATAAAAAAATGCTAACATACCTTCAATAGCATTTCCTGAAACATCAGCATATAAAGTTCTTGATATCACAAAAGACCGGTGTCCGCGTAAGCATTGATCAGCAATGTAAGACTGCTTATACAACGACTTGAGATTTGTATCAACAAAATAACTTCTCTTGCTTATCCCACAATAAACTATATCACTTTGGCGACGAAAAGCTGATCTAAGATATCTCGCGCAAGCAACAAATTTTCTCATCTTCAAATCGAATTCCAGAAATATAATCACAACCTTAATGAACACCTCCAGCAAGTGCTCATAAGTCTCTAAATTATCTGAAACAATTTATAAAAACACTATTCAAAATCATCTTATCAACTAATAGAAAGAATTCAAAATTTTCAATCTTGTACTAAATGAATATCTGTTAGTTGAAGCACTATTAGTATTAGGTAATTACTATTCAATGGTATCAAACAAGCTATCTTTTTTTCTTTTTCTAGCAAAACAAGAATATTAAACAAAACCAAGAATAAATTACTTTACAAAATTCACATGATCCATTAAAAGAAACAAATTTGTGTGGACATACATATATGCATATATACAAGCATAATGAATCAAGAATTACAAACAATGCAAAATCTTGATAAAGAACAAGAATCATGAACAATTATGCAATAAAGGTGGAAACTTTATTAGAAAATTATATAAAAAGATTAATTTTTTATGGTTTTCTGCAGTCAGAGAAGTAAAAAGACAAACCTGGATGGGATAATCTTGGCAAGAACAGAGAATTGATACACAATTCAAGAAAGATCAAGGACTAAAGTGGTTAGTAGTTGAATTGATGATTAAATAAATATATTATTTTTTATGTTTTTTTGGGAAAGATAAATTTTTTAAAAAACATGTAAAGAAAAAAACATGTAAGCAATAATCTCTGGGACTCCTAGAATTTAGAAAGGTTTGACAATGGGATCAGGGTCTCCAAGACTCTTTGAGCAGGCTGCTTTGGGAGTTGTTTCTTTTAATTTGTTGTTATGAGAAAAGTAGTGTGTGTTTGTGTGTGTTTTTTGTATAAGTATGTGCTGTTTTGACACATTGTTTAACTGTGGACTCCTCTTTTCTACTTCGGTCTCTAAAAATGTTTCTTATCTGTGTTGGACATATTTGTCAATACACATTTTTAATATCTTTAATTTCGTATTAGTATTAAATATAAAAATTTCAATATAATACTCATAAATAAGAATTTAACAAGATCACTCATGATTATATTTTGATCATATAAATTAGATATAAATTAGTAGTCAATCGTTTATCATAAAGAAAAAATAAAATCATTTATCATAAATTAAAATGAAAAACGTAATAAGGGACGAAGTGGCCAGCGGGTATTAGATTAGATTCTTGCTCTTCTGATAATATGACTCATCCAGCGTGATAAACCGAGTTATGTGTGGTCATTGTCAGTGGGGCGCCGGTGAAAATATATTTATTGTACTTGGATATTCGAATATTTTCTAATTTTGTGGAGAAATTGCTAAAAATATTATTTATTTTTTTACGATTTTACTATTTTTCAAAATATATGTAAAACTACGATTTAATTAAAATTAATGAGATATACAATTAATTGTATCAAATTTTTTAGCTATGTTCAAGGTTGAATCTAGTCGCATATATACCAAATAGGTTGTATCGAGTTAAAAAAAAGTATAGTTTTTTAAAAAATTGAAAGATATAATTTTTTTTGTTTAAAGAATAAAAAAATTACAATTTTTTTTCCCAAATAATCAATTTCACAAATATATTCTTTTGCCCATAAGGATTGATTCAGTTGGTTAAAGAGAGATCACTATCTTTGGTCTTTATGTCTTCTTTATCTTTATGATTATGTTTGCTGCCCGTCGTGTAAATATGATTTATCTCGGTTCACGTGATTTGTATGTTATTATGTTTGCGTGAGCACGTGAGATTTAACCGGTAAATACCCTATATTTAACGGTTAAGGGTTCACGACAATAAAAAATATAGATATTTTTTTTTGAAAAAAAAGTCCCAAGTTTTTTTTTTTGTAAGTCAATTTTGTATCAAACTTCACACTATACTCTCATACTGTATTATATTAATAGTTTTATCCCCATTGGTGGCCGTCGGAGGTGGTTCCAAGTTAACACTCCAAAAAGTATGATTAAAAAGTAAGGTTTGGTAATTATATCCAAAATTGTCATTCTTATTATAAATAAAAAATTAATTAATATATACCCAGAACACGTCAGTTCTAGTCTTCTTACGTAAACGTCGCCTCTAGTTAGAAGAACAATTAGTTTAAGTAATTATTAAAATACTAAATGGTCCATTTTAATATAAAAATATTTACAAAATTATTGTGTAATCAGTTTTTTTATTATTAATTTATACACTTGCGGACTGTAATAACGTATCTTTATCTGACACGCAAACCGAGGAAGTTACAAAATTGTACTCCATTTATCCCTCCCATTTGTTTACACTTTCTTTTTTTGGATGTCTCTTCCAATTGTTTACATTTCAAAACTTTCCAAAAATGGTAAGATTTTTATAATTTTTAAAATAACTACATCCACTACTTCTCTTCACTATACCCATTATATATATAATATTAATCGATCCCACTACTTTACTTACTTTTTTAACTTTTCTCCACTATTTTATCATTTTTCTTAAACTCCGCGCTCCACCCAAATGTAAACATTTGGGAGGAACGTAGGGAGTAAACAAATCGAATTTAAATAAATTGACACGTATGACGTAATGCAGAGTCCCATTCCCCATCACCTTCACCTACTGCGCTGGATAAAGAAGATTGGACTACCCACTACATTAAAGTAACAAGTTGGAGCATAAAACTTAAGCCCAGCCCATACCCTTCCATCGGATAATAACAACACTCTTGTGGTCCATGCCCGTCACCTCCGAAAAAGATAAAAATATGAACTAATAGTTGGGGTATCTTACATACTCCACTGATAATTAGATAACCTATCGGCTAAAGTTGATCAATTTTTAAAAATTGATCATTTTTGTTAATTTTATATATAAATAGGCTAAAGTTGTCCTTCACCCATCCAATCCTCCACTATATACGGTAAAATCTTAATTAATTAATAATTGATAAATTAATAACCCATTTTAAATTAATATTAAAATACAAATGTTTGGGTCCGATATAATATCACCCGTGCATAAGTTATATTAATAATTTAATAATATCATTAAATTAATAAAATTTATGGATTCCAAAGTTATTATTATTTTTAATAATTTATAGAGGTTTTTATTGTATAATGGACTTAAGAGTATCTCCAACCATTATTAACTAAAATGTCTAGGTGACATAATTATATACATATTAGCTAAAAACCATACTACTCCAATCTTGATACCTGTTAGCTCAAAATTTAGATATCATGTATCCCAATTTCTATATCTGTTGATTCTGTAGTCATTAGCTAAAATATTTACTTCATATTTCTATCAACTTTCTATCTTATTTTAACCTAACTTTACAAATCAATACAAACATATATTCATATTATATTTATATTATATATATATGTGTGTGTTAATTTTTTTATTTCATATTTAATATTTTAACTTTATGTTATATTAAGTGTTAAAATATATTTTTTTTATTGACCAATTTTATTAATTATTTTAAGAAACATTACATATTTATAAAAAATATTAATAAATCTAATCTAATATAATATAATAAAATATAATATAATATAAATATAAAATTTTATTATACATATAAGTATATATTTTTAACACATATAAGTGTCTTATTATAATTAAAAATATATATTTAATATTTTTTCATTAAATATATATTTTATTTGTATTTGTATTTAATTAAATATTTAAATTTATTTTAACATGTGAAATTTCCATATATATGAAATAATTTGAAAATTCATATAATATATTATTGTTGAATTTAACTAATCAATATAGTTAATACTACTAGAACAAATAACCTTACAGATTTAACAAAATTATCATTTTAGCTATTATAGTCGAACATGTTGTAATGGATAATTATATAGGTTTTATTGTATAATGGACTTGATGGGTAAATGTATGGTCTGCCTCTGGGTTAATACACAAACACCGGTATGATGGCAAAAGTGAAGTACAATGAGTCCACTTAATTTGGCCTAGCCCCATTACTGTCTTTGGTTATGCACATTTATCATGCTTTAAAGCTTGAAATCCCGCGTTCAGTCATTCGGATGGGTTGACATTTACTCCCCCGTCCCATTGAATTATCCTATGGAGGGTTGGGCGGGGAGTTTTAAAAAAATATATAATTTAGTAAAAGTAATATAATAAAACTAGATAAACGTATACATCCCAGTGCGACGGTGCTCAGAGCAAGCAGAAGAGAGGGGAGGACCCCAAATCCTCATTGCCTGGTAGGTAGGAACTGTGAAAAAAATGGCAGTTGCTTCGCAGGGTCTACTGCTATATTTCATCATTAGTGGGCTAGACTGATCGGCAGGGCCAATGTTGGAGTAAGGTATTCTCATTTTTCAGGCTCCCACTCTTTTTATTCCTGCCGTTTATGATTCGCCTTTTTCATTTCTTTCATTTTATCTTTTTATCTCTTTAGTGTTCGATTTATCTGTAAAGCTGCTATTTAAAAGGAGTAGATTTTTAACGCTAATCGTTCTTTATTTGCTTTTTTATAGGAGTATTTTTTATGTCAGACAAGTAACTAAGGAATAATTTCTGCATAGTTACGACTTAGTTGTTAAATTCAAGCCTATCTACAGAAGTTTTTTTCAGAGTTTAAGACTCTACAAATCATCTCTTCAAATTCGTTCACTAACTATGAAGTAGATTATTCTATTATCAAGTTTAGTCCCATGTAAAACAACCCTTATAAAAATGTGTTTAAGTTAACGTTTTATCTTAAATATTAAATATTGACATGAGCCGCTTTCGCTATGAGAAAAAAGATGATGGGGTTTATACATAAATTTAAACGGAAACGTCTATAAGTATTTCCGCTCATAATAGTACATCTAATAAACAATTTAATAACTAATACTCCTGCATTCCCCCACTTAAACTGGACCGAGTGACAATTTTTTAAGTTATAAAATAGATCAATTTGACAAGAAAAACCTAACGAGCCAGTTTAGGGGGACCGAGGATTTGCTCCGTTTAATGTGCATTTCGTTTAAGACTACAATTTTTTTTTTATCTTAGAAAACCCGCAGCCGCTACCCTTCGGTTGCGTATCGGGTAAACTCTACGGGAGTCATAAGTGATATGTTCTAACTCAGGATTCAAGAGTCATAATCATAAATTCTCCTCCCATGAAATTTGAAATTTCAAATCACTTTATTTGAATTATCATTTCAAATTTTTATATTTATATTTAAAATTTGAATGTCTTTAATTATAAATAAAATTTAAATATATATATATATATTCATTTACTTATTCAAATATGCTATTTAATCAAATTCAAAAATTCGAATGAAATCCAAGTTTTCAAACCAACTCGTATATTTGTAGATGTTAGTCTTTAAGTGTAACATTATACTGGATAACAATAAGAAATATTTAGAAGAGATATATAGGGGTGAACAAAAATTGAACTAACCGCATAACTCGACCCAATCTAGTCCTATTTTTGACCGAACAAATCGAACTATTTTGAACAGAAATATAAAAGGATTTTTTAAAACTCGAACAAATTGGGTTTGGTCAAGGTTTATTGTATTTTAATCCTTATCCCATCTGAACCAACCTGTATATATGTTATTACAATTTATGTGTTACGATATACAATTTATTAATTTTCTTTGATTTATCGCAGCCTATATCCCATATTTTCTCTTCAGTTTTTTCTTTTCTTTTTTCGTATGATCAAATAATTTGCTATATTATACTATGAAATATCTGCTTATAATATTTCACTAATTTATCTTTTTAGTCTTGCATAACAACTCAAACAATATAATATATGCTTGCTTAACTAGAGCATAAGAGCATATTCAACGCTAATAACCTGTTAGGTATAATATCTAGTTGTCACTCTATTATACATAATATGTAAAATATACATCACTCCAACGTTATTATCTGTTAGGTATAATTTTAGATAACGAGAAATTAACACGCTACATCTGTTGATTCATATCCCATCATCTATATTAATCCACGTCATCTACCCGGCTAAAATTCTTATATGTAACCCTAGTTATATTTCATTATAAAGTTTTTGTTATATATGATCTATATATAACATGCTATTTTAAGTCTTTTTTTCCAATATTTAAGATACTTTTCAAATATTTAATTATGATTATGAAAATAATGTATATATGTGATTATTATTATATGTATTGATGTACTATTTATATTTTATCTATAAAATATTAATGTTATGTAATATTAACCATAAAAATGTTCCTTTATTTTTAGCTAAATCTAAAAAATTCTAATATAATAATATTAAGATATTTTTTCTATTAATTTTTAAGAATTTTAATATATTTTCAACCAATCATAATAATTTGTTATTATTATTTTATAATGTTTACTTTAAAATATTGACATAAATATAATAATGTTAATTAATTTACTTTCAATAATATATATTTACAATTATTAAAAATTTATTATTTTGAATATAACTAATGAATATACCTAATATCATCGGAGTAAAAACACTTACATGTTCAATAAAATTTTAGCTAATTATATTTTAGCTAACAGTTTTGACTATTATTCTTGGAGATGCTCAAACGGTGGTAAATAAACGAATTTTTTATTTACTACGATAAGCAATGTCAGTCTAAGTTGATATTGATGATTAATATTGACCAAATTATTTTGGCATTGGTAGAAATGAAGTCTAAATTGATGTTGTTGATTAATATTAACCAAATTATTTTGACATGAGTAGAAATGGAAATTATCGAAGATACCATCAAACTAAAGGAATAAAGATACAAATTTAAAGTAGAGTAAGAAAAGTTAATACATAAAATTCATTAATTTCAAATCAGGAGAAAAAACCCACCTAGATAGCCACGTTAGTTAGCACATAAAGTTTGTGGCATAACTTTGAACCATAATATTGATTTTGTTAATATACATTGAGTATTTTTTAACTACCATTTTATATAAGTCTACAGAACTACATAAAAATTGGGAAAATTTGGAGACTCTTTATTCAACATAAATTTAATAGACCCAAAATCCGATCAACCCAACCCGATTTGACCCAACCTAACATACAAAGGATATGGTTAGGTTGAAAATATATTTTTGAATAAACGAATTAAATTTTTAAAAGGGTTGGGTGGTGTTATAGCCTCTAAATTGAGCTACCCAATCCGCGTTCACCCCGATATGGATAATGATAGGGATGACAATAGGGTCGGATCAGGTCAGGTATTTCAGAATTCATATTCAAACCTGAAATTTTATCCATATCCGAACCCGATCCGAACCTGAAAAATACCCGAAATCCGATTTTTTTTGAATTGGATTTTCATAACCGAAACCCGTACCCGAACCCGAAATCTGAAAATCTGTATAATTATTGATATTACAAGTGCATGGGATTGAACACGCAACTTACAGAGAAAGAGTTTTTAACGTATCATCTTCAACCATTCCATTACATTATTAATTGTGTTATTATATGTATAACTAATATTTTAAAAAATAACTCATTTGATACCCAATTTTTTAGATTTATCACTAAAAGATGTTTTGTTAACCTTATAACGTAATCACCCGTTTAAATGATTGAATAATTATATTTCATTAAATTTTTTAATTAAATAATTTATAACATAAATATAAAAACATATGTTCTAAAAATTATATAATAATTTGTATAATGTATATTATATAAAATTATATATATATAATATTATAATATGTTATATATAAAATTCTAATATTTATATATAATAAAATATATATATATATATATATAATAATTCGGGTTTTTTCGGATTTCGGGTTCAGATTGAGTTTCGGATTTCGAACCGGGTTTCGGATGAGTATACCTAATATCCAAATCCAAAAAATTTCAGGTTTAAAAATTAAATTTAAAGTCAAAAAATTGGGTTCGATAAATCTCCACATTTCGGATCGAATATTTGTCGGATCAGATTATTTTGCCATTCCGGATAAAGATCGAAATCAGATGGCGTCATACGGCTCTGCAAAAAGCACATATGTGAAATTGACACTCAGCCTGCCATTCAAACTTGTACAAACCCATCCAGTCATTCATCCATCAATTTATGATGTCCGGAATCAAATTTAGAAACTTGGGGGTTGGGGCACAAAGTTCCTGACCAACTCCCCTTTCGCTTTAGCATTTCATATTTGCTTTAACCAGTAGACACCTCCCCTTTTTCTTTTACTCTCTCCCATGTATTATCATTTCTATTAATAAATACATGAAACGTTTGTATATTTGTTTCACTCCCAAGACTTTGAAGATTAATATGCACATATACCTTCTACTTAAGTGAAGACTCCTACATATATATGTATTATGTATACAACAAATAAAAAAAGGATCATGGTCCCTTATATTCAATTGTTGAATGCAGTAGGGCCAAATTATCTATTCGAGCTTAAACTTTTATCTGTAAGCAAAAAATTATAACGAAATAAAAACATAATGGTATGCCAATCATCTCCAAACAAGGACACTCTTCCTTCCTGCTAGGAGTCTACTACCACACTAAAAACATTTATCTTCATGTAAACTGAAAAATCACTCTGGCAGTTATTTACCACATATACAAGTACAACCCCACCAACTACATTACATGGAATAGACTAGATAAAATACAAAAACATATACACGAGTGAACTAACAAAAACCAAGAAATTTATTTCCAGGTGAAGAATGCCCTATATCTTACTTTTGACCCTGTTAATGACCCCTACTACTAATACTATCTTGGACCAGAGAGCTCTATAGCATGGGCATCATGGTCGTGGTCCATCATCATGTCAAACATACTGCTTGAATAGTCATGATCATGGTCCCCGGACATGTTTATACGGCGTGACTGCGAGTAACCTGGGTTCGAATTCATATTGTTATGCTTATGGCACGCTGCCCATTTTTCCGCTAGTCCGTCTCCCTCCAGCATCCGGACCACTTCGGACATCTTCGGGCGGTGGGCCGGAAGGTATCGAGTGCATAGTAGAGATACTTGCACCATTTCTCCCACTTCTATCCTGTCATAGTTGTTCCCAAGTTCCCTATCTACCAACACTTCTACTTTCTTCTCTTCATGTGTTCTCTTCACCTACATCAATCGAAAAAATGAAATCTCGTTAACTCTGAAATTCGATTTTTTTAAATGAACTTGTAAACCATGTTATTATGTTAATACATGCTTGTAATCTTTGTCTAATATTTTAATCTTCACATGCAAATCATATATATTATAGGATAACTAATTGATCTTGTTAAGCTAAAATATATTGCTGGAGAAACTTACCCATTCAAGCATAGCCCCTTTCTGATTAATGGTCTTCCCCGTCTTTCCTAGTTCAAGAACTCTCATCCCTGTAATGAGCTCTAACAAAAGAATGCCAAAACCAAACACATCTGTCTTATCAGATGATTGGCCGGTGGATAAATACTCTGGAGCAATGTGTCCAACAGTGCCACGTACAGCAGTAGTGATGTGGGACTGACCATGGTCAAGGAGCTTCGCAAGGCCAAAATCTCCAACTACGGCTTCGCAGAAGTCGTCTAAGAGAATATTAGCTGCCTTCACATCCCTGTGGATTATTTTTGGATCACATTGCTCGTGTAAATATAGAAAACCCCTTGCAGCTCCTATTGCTATTCTCTTCCTAGCATTCCAGTCCAGTGCTGGTTTTCCTAAGAATTGAATAACCAAGGTTCCAATGAAATATATATTGAACGAGCTATACATAAATATAATAAAACAAAACCATCCGAATAAATTTGGAGTCGTTCATCACATCTCATGTAATTTTAGTGCATAGTAAATACTTAATTCGCCCTAAGAAAAAAGAGCGATACTTTCCCTCTTTCTTGTCACGACCAAGGAACCTAATCACGTCAAAAAACTAAATTAATTTAATTTTTCTTGTATCATTTGCATGCTAAATGAAATTCTATATTTGTGTTGATGTTCAATCTATTGAAATGCATTTAGTAAATTAGGCAAACATTCAGGATGCAATGTGAAGTCTTGCGAGTGAAACATGATCAAAGATACAAATACATGTCTCAATTATAAACCGTAAGCTGTTCCTAATATATTGTCATATAATTTGAACTTTTAAGCAAGAGGACTACATATTTAAGGAGCATCTACTACAAAAAGTATATGTACTTGTTTTGATTAAACTTTAAATTATATGATTATTATTATGCATGTATTTGCATCTATGTATTTGTATCTATGACCAGGTCCCACTTGCAAGACTTCTCATTGTATCCCGATTGTTTACCTAATTTGCTATAAGGCTTAGACTATATTGAACCTCATCTGCCACAAATATATACATGAGTTTCATTTTGCATTTACTACAAAAAAGACCACAATGTAAACCTTAAAAATTAAAATTATCATCTAGCTATATTTAGCAACTAAATACCCTTAAACTTTAACTAGACTAAAAATCCACATGTAAATTTTCGGGCTACATAGGACAGAAAATTTTATTTCAGCAAACAGAGAACACCAAAATAATTTAAAATTTAGGAATTTCTAAAATAACTAACCTTTCTTTTAGCTTCTATAAACACCCTATGGATATGATAGTTTACAATTATTGACAACGCAATTTCCTACATTCTTTTCAAAAAAATTATCTTATGCAGGTTCCTCAAACTCAAGCATGTCACCACAGGTGTATTTGAAATAGTCCATACTCATTTCAAAGGGAAAGTAGAAATGCAAAGCACAGCTAAACATGGTCCCAATCTCCACCTACAGGAGGGAAGTTAAAAACCACAACTTATACTTCCTGTTACCCCCCGAAGATATATGGTAGTCCCAAATAAATTCATATGACATGTACTATAATTAGGTAAATTGAGCTCCAACATATGACATGTTAGAAAAACATACTTGAGGTGTATAGCCCATGACTGTAATTAACAAATGTTACAAGTGACAATGGAAGAAGCCATAGAACAAAATAGTTCTAACTTATAAGCAGGCAAGAAAGATACCAACCTGTAAGCCTCGAGGCCACACTACCATTGGACATGTAAGGATACACAAGTAGTCTCTCATTCGGGGTAGCACAATATCCTATTAAGCGGAGCAAATTCCGGTGAACAGCTAAGCTTATCAGCTCCAATTCTGTTCGAAATTGTAATTCCCCAGTTGTCCCATTCAGGTCTTTTAATCGCTTTACAGCCACCAATGTCCCATCCCCAAGCTTTCCCTTGTAGACGTTGCCAAAGCCTCCCGCGCCAAGAATGTTCTTTGAACTGAAACTGTTTGTTGCAAGGTGGAGCTCCTTAAATGTGAAATTCCTTAGGTTGCCTACGCTTATCAGATCCTCTTCTTGCATGCCTACGATATGTAAACAAAGTAAAATAATAGTCTCCATTATTAAGAGTGCACCAGCTTATTGCTAAATTCTGACGCTAGGTAAAACATTGAGCTGAAAATTGGCAAAGTACCAACCGTTATTGTTTAGAATTTCTTGCTTTCTTTGCTCAAATTTCCTCCACAAGAGAATAGCAGATACTGATAGAATAAGTGTAACAAAGCTGAGACTGACCCCAAGAGCAACTGCTAGTTTCTTGGAGTTACGTTTACCTGAACAATATAACCAAAAATAAATAAGTATACTCAAAGGAAAACAGACTAAGATACCAGTTTAAAAGTTCGGAATTGGTACCGGAGGAAGAATTTAGGGAAAATGAAAGAGGAACGGGAGTAACTGATCCAGAGCAACCTTCATGGACATGGCTTCCGCAAATCAAAGTGTTCCCCAGAAAACTATATAAAGGGAAAATTATGTGAAAGCAAAACGAAATCAAACACACTTTACCAAACTGATGAATAAATAGAAAACTACACCAATTGTACACATATCTTCTGTGAACAATTTAAACTAAATAAGGAACAACATGCATACTTGAATGTTCTTGCTGGAAACATAGGTACAGGACCACTGAGATTATTGAATGACAAATCCCTGAATAATAAGAGAACCTCATTCATCATTCACAATCTGATTTCATATTCACACACTAGGAGAAACTAAATGCTGTTTAAGATTCCTATAATAACATCAGTAACATCAAAAAAATAAAATCAATAAACAAACAGTTGTTAAAGTATAAACAGTTTAAAGCTTACAGGAAAGTAAGCTGGGGGACTCTGACCAAATTCAATGGAAGAGCTCCAGACAAGCTATTGTTGTTCAATCTTCTACTTATTACACATTCACATGATCAAACATAATACACAGAGATCAGAAACTGAAACAACAAAGAACAAAAGTATATATATTTTTTTCCAAAAATAAATTTATTCCTACAGATACTGAAGGCTATTCAGCAGAAGCAAAGACTCAGGAACTTGACCAAACAGCTTGTTATTAGACAGATCCAATGTCTGAAGATTATGAAGACTGCCTAGTCCCACTGGAATTTCACCTGTAATATTATTGTTCTGCAACAACCTGCATCATAAATAACAAATACATTATAAATTCATATACAAGTAACAATAATATACAAATATATGTAATGTAAGTTTTGGTTTGTTGTGATATGTACATACACTTGTTTAAGATTTGTAAGATTAGCTATTTTCCCAGATAAAGACCCTGATAAACCCTGGCTTGGAGCTCCTCTACAATACCAAAACATTGATAAAAACTTCAAAAAATCAGAGATTAATAGCAAGTAAAATACAGAAAAATAAAAAAGATTGTTATTTACAAGGAAGTAACGAGATTATCAGGGGAACAAGTGATCATAGCCCAACTACATGGATCAACAGAGTCCTCATCCCAGTTGTTTAAAGCTCCATGTGGGTCTATAAGCCCACTTCTTATACTTATCAGAGCTTCGACTGCAATATATAGTCAACAAAACCAATATGATTAATAAAAAATAATAAAATCATATGGGATATTCTTAAATTTTAAAGAGTAGAGTAGTGTGTACCTTCAGGATTTCTAGCTTCAAAAGCAAAACAAGTGAACAGGGTAAAAAATGGCAAGATTAGTAATAGGAAGAAGGAGGTCATGCAATAGCTAGCCATTTTGGTATTGTTGAAAAGTACAGGATATCTTAACGTCTTAGGTTAGTTAACTGTTAACACTTGTATATTTGGTAAATTCAATAGCCTTGTGCATGTGTATTTTTAGCTAATTCTTGAAAATATTCTTGTTGGTGTTTTCAGGGGTCACTATTTAGCATGGAGAAGGAAGAGAAGAGTGAATAACACAGAGAGGAGGAATGAGGTGAGAGATAGTAGATGGAAGTAGAAGCATAGAACTGAGAGAGAGAGAGAGAGTGGAAGAGAACTTTTGAAGTGTTTTGGAACTAAAATGTATATAAATCTCCCTTTGCCCGCGGTTGCTTGTTGCAGAACAATAACCAGAAGGTTAGCTTTTTTTTTTGAAAAGGAGAGAGAGAGAGGAGAATAGCAGAATCTATGTTATTGTTTGTCAGGACTCAGGAGTGAGCCCTTTTGAGGTGAGAAGCAAAATATTAATCCCCGTCCCAATTTATCAGTTCGATTTGATTTTTACACATAGTTTAAATATATTTACCGAATAGTTTTGTTATTTATTCAAAAAAAATTAAAAAATAATCAACCAAAATATAAGTAAACTACCTGTAAAAGTCATACATATATTATATTGGAGTGCTAGTGCAATGTAGATTGTAGACTGTAGTCTGTAGTGGCAAATAGATAAATGAAAAAACAGTGATGAGATTTGATTTGAGGGTTGGAGTGGTGCTGTTTGATAGTCTAGAGGGGGGTGTAGTCAGTAGTGTAGGTAGACTCCCGGACTGAAAGAAAAGACTAGACACCAAAATACAACACACAATCTTATGATTACTTCCTTCTTGTCTCAATGTCTAGAGCCTTCATTTTGCCCTCTCTCTTTCTGTACTCACACTCCCCCGCCACTTTATTTTAATCGGTCACAAAACAAGATTGAAATTTGCACCCATATGGTCGTAACTGCGTTATAAAAATTCCCCTTTTTTTCAAAATTATATAATAAAACACAAATTTGTAAATTGTTCCCTAATTTCGAATCAAATTATATTTTACATAACAATTAGTCTTTATTTAGGAAATTTATTAGATATGACCTGAATAATTAGTAAGTTAGGTTCTGACGTAAATTATTAGTTTTTAATTACAAATTTAGCTAAATATAATTTGAAAATGTTTAGATTAGTCTTGTCAATGAATCAGATTTAGATTGAATCGACCTAAATTCATATTCATATTTATTTAATTTTTTGGATTCGGATCGGATCGGTTCCGAATTTTTTATAGATCGATCCATATTCGGATCCGTTCGGATCACGGATTTCGGATCAGATATCCGCTTCATATATATTTATTTTTTAACGCAACTTATTACAAAAGCTATAATAATTGTTAACATACTCAATATTAGACATAACATTGAATTGTAGAGTATTTAATTCTAATAATGAGAAGAAGTGGAACTGTTACGTGAATTGAGACTGGTGTTATATGCAGTTTTGAAAAGTTAAAAGGATCCAGGTATAATATAGAAATAGATTGGACTATAAAGACTGCATTGAATGTAGTATAGACAATGGACGTTGATTGAAGATAAGAATTTTAAATTAGAATTAGTAATTTTTTTATCATATAACATGTATATATATTTTTGTAAATAAATATATAAATATATATAAAATAAATCGGGTTATTAACGGTCGGATCAGCTTAAATTCATTTCCATTATATTTATAATCGGATTTTTTTTATTGGATCGAATTCCAGATCAATTTTTTAATAGGCGGTTCCATATCCAATCGGGTCGGATCGGATTTTGACTCTATTGAGGTGCCTATATTAGATATAGGATCCCAAATTTTATGACATACTTTCCTAAGAAAATGAAGTTTGTGTACAGATAACAATCTCGTCGATTAAAATTATTAATTCTTAATGGCAAATTTAGTTAAATATGATTTGAATATGCTGAGAAATTGGATTCCGAATTTTATGACATATATTCTAAATAAGATGAATTATGTGTACTACTATACAAACAATCTCATCCATTAAAATTATTAAAATAAGAAAAATAAAATCAGTTCATCAAACACAAATATCATACTCACCAGTGTTGAATTATATACATAGGTCATAGGGTGGCAATCCATATAGGATTCTGTTAGATAGAGGTCCGCAAATAACCATTATTTAAAAAAATATAAATATATAATTTATTTCATTTTTTATCATATATAATTAAAAAATTTAATTACCAAATTAAAAAAGAAGTTGCACAATTTTTTTATTTAAAAAATATTAAAATTTGATGAAATAGTTTAAAGTGATTCTGTTGTAAAATCACAGTAAACTCACACTTATCCAAAATTATTTCACAATATAATCAAATTTAAAATCAATTATGTTTTTCAAATTTTAGTCGTTAAATATTTTATTACATTTAAATATCAGTATTATTCTACGTTAACAACAAATTTGATGAAATTTTATAATAGAATTAAAGATTCTCTACGTTTTTTTTATGCAAGAGGTTCTCTCAAAGAAAAGCTATATATATATATATATATTTCAACTGAACATCTGTAGGAGGTTAGAATAATCTATAAATCAAAAGCACCTAAAATTTAGTATTTTTTCAGAAAATTTGTTAAACATTCTTCTACAACCATTTAATTACAATAATACAAAGTTCATTTAAAAAGCATAAATTCTGGTTTTTTTCTACTTCATTTACGTCAAAATTACAGGATAAATTTTGCTCTATTCAGATAAAAAATTAAGACAGAAAACAAAACAAAAAGCAAAAGCAAAAAAAAAGGGAGGGGAAGAAAGAAAAAGGCGAAAAATAAAGGCAAAAGTAGAGACAAGAGCGAAGCTTTTCCTCGCATTCTCACATTCATTTTAGCTTTTCTATGGAAATATGTGTAAACAATATTCATGTATCAGTATTGAATTTATAACACTGCAGTAGTGCACTTCAGTATTTTATTAATCAGATGCTTGCTGCTCATATTAGTAGAACAATTTATACAGTAAGTGGATTTGTGGGCCTGGAGCACCAAAATCTTTGTAGGAGTGCGTTTATTCTTCTTCTTCCTTCCATGCCATTTCATATTTCTTCTTCTTCTTTCTCTTTTATCTTTTCTGTCTTTTGCTGTAAAAAGAATGGATTTTACATGCACGCGGGTGGATTTAAAGATGCTTTCTTTTTTTATTTTACACAAAGAAGTTCGGTTAATTAGGCTGCATGCATGTTCATCAATCCATATACGTACATGTGCATGTAATATTTAAATTTATTTATTGAAATATCAGTTGTTGGATCAGTTGGTCTGGGTTATTACTCTTATCCCAAGTGAGGATTATGACCTAACTAGCCTCAGATATAGTTTCGTATAGTAATTTGTACTCAGTTTTGCTATTTTACTTAAAAGTTTGACGCGAGCTATAATTTTGTACTCCTCTTCTGTTTGCTGCAGTTTGCACATTTTACACACAGCCAAGCTCTGGTTTTTCATTAAATCTGCACGAGAATATGAGATGCATGTTTGGTCAAGTACGAGAACAAGCGAAACCGTTGTTTTTGTGTTTCATGGAATAGTTATTTATGTTCGAGTCATGCCCTATTTATTCTATTCTCTTATCCTCCGCCTTCTGATTTTCAGATCATATAAGCCCATATTTCTTGATACCCCGGACATGTACTATCACTACAAGAAAAACGGGCTTTTTTTATCGTAAATTTTCTATCGAAAATTTTCTACCGACACATTTCCTACCAACCATTTGCTACCGATTATCAAGTTAAAGGACCTTTTCCTACCGTAAATGAAGTTAGTAGGAAATGCAAACCATTTCCCACTATATTTGTAGGTAATGGATATAGGCGGGCCCACTTTGCCACATAAAATTTGCCAACGCATTTTAAATAATGAAAACTACGTCGTTTTGAGCATAAAATTTATTGCCGTGACCCATTATTGGTTTTGTGTCCGAACTCGGGTAGGAAATATGTGTGGTAGGACCTGCATGCCAGAATGCCAACAACGTTGTTTTAGGCAACTCATTTCCTACCAAAGGACAGTAAGTTTTGTGTTCACCATTTCCTACCGATACCGGTAGGAAATGGTTTATCGTCTCAATTATGATAGAAATATGTGTTAACTTATGATTGACTGATCTATTGTGGGACATTTTTAACCAACTAGCGGTAGGAAATCCTATTACAGGGCATTTCCTACCAACTAGCGTCTTTTACCTTTTCTTTTTTCTTTTTGCTCGGTGGAGAGAAGAAGTTGAGAAAGAAGAAGGTGAAGAAGATATTCAATGTAAGTTCACATATTTTACAATAAATTATTGGTTAATTATTGTTTGATATGTAAGATATTAAAATGTATATTCTTGGAATATATGTTGGATAAAAGAAAGTTTTATTTTTGAAATATTTATGGTATGAAAAGTAAAGAAATGTGTATGCTTGAAATTATTGTTGGACATGTTTATGTTAGATGTTATTGTAAGAGGGTATATTGTTAAGAGTTTATGAGGGTGGTTATTTTAAAAGTAATGAAATGTTATGTGTAATGTTATGTTTTTGTTATAATATCGTAGATGTCAACCGAAAGTAATCGTGATTGGATTAATCGTCCTTTACAAAATGACTGTATTACATTAACAACGGAGTACAAGAAAGGTGTTGATGAGTTTGTAGATATTACAACTAAGTTTGGCTTGGTTGGAGGTAAAACCAAGTGTCCTTGTGTTAATTGTAAAAATTTATGGTGGCAAACTAAAATGATGTTACCTTTCATTTGTATGCCGATGGATTTTTGCCAAATTATAACATATGGAATTGTCATGGTGAGAAAACCCAAGAAGAGAATTTCAACGACCACAGCGTCGTCGTCGAACCATACCAATTGATGTAGAACCACTGGTTGATGTAAATGAGATGTTACGAGATGCTGTCGATCAAGATTATTATAGTTTCAATGATATTGCGGGTACCAGTACTCAAAATATTGAACAACCCCCACATAGTGATGCTTATTCGTTTTATACCGAAGTTAATACTTGTGGTGCTCCCATTTATCCCAGAAATAAAGACTACACAAGACTCTTCTTTAGTACAAGATTTTTACATTTTAAAGATGCATTCAACTGTAGCGAGAAAGCATTCAACTTGTTACTTGAAATCATCGGTGACGTGTTTCCAAAAAAGCATACACTACCTGTTACCTATTATGAAATAAAGACGATGGTGAAGAAATTGAAGTTGGATTATGAAAATATTGATGTGTGTGAGAATGATTGTATGCTATTTTACGGTAATGACTCAAAGAAAATTATTTGTGACATTTGCAATAAGAGTCGTTACAAAGACAATAAGAGAAAAAATGGAAAGAACATTCCTAGAAAGATTTTGAGACATTTTCCACTTATTCCTCTTCTGCAATGGTTATTTATGTCAGATCGTATGACTAAATATATGACTTGGTATAAGAATAGGGAAGTAAAAGAAGGCGAACTAAGTCACCCCGCAGGCGGAGATGAATGGAAATTTTTTGACAAAAATACCCATTGTTTGCTAAGGAGTTCCGTAATGTTCGACTTGGATTGTCAAGTGATGGTTTTAATCCATTTGGAAATTTGGGAAATAATGTGTACACATTGTGGCCGGTTGTAATTGTTTATAACCTTTCTCCATCTATGTGTATGAAAAGACCCTTCATGTTCATGACTCTTCTAATTTCGGGTCCCAAATCTCCAACAAAAGATCTAAATGTATTTCTAAGACCACTCATGGATGAATTATTTATTTTATGGCAAAGTGGAGTTGAAATCTATGATCAATCACTAAAGCAAAATTTTAATATGAAGGCGGCACTAATGTGGACAATTACTGATTTTCCCGGTCTTGGTATGCTTAGTGGATGGTCAACAAAGGGAAAGATGGGTTGTCCGGTTTGTGTGGGAGATGTAAAAGGTTTCCAACTTAGAAATGATAAAAAAAAATGTTATTTTTATCGTACAAATCTTATTTTTTTGGAAGAAAATGACCCTTAGCGGAAGAAAAGTGCAAAATTTCCCACGACGGAGCATAAGATTTTTAAAGGAAGGTCCACGGGCGAGTCTTTATTGTATTCTATATTACAACTAAAATTCTCCGCACCCGGAAAAGGTCATAGGATAAAAATGCCTAGTGGTTATGGGAAGGAGCACCATTGGACTCACTTTTCAATATTTTGGGAATTACCTTATCGGTCATCTCATAAGTTAAGACATTGTATTGATTTTATGCATACTGAATAAAATATTTTTAAAAATATTTTATACATGATAGTGGAAGATAGAAAAAAGAGTAAAGATCGTGACTCAAATGCTAGAAAGGATTGCAAGCTTCTTGGAATAAGGCCTGAATTGTGGCTTGATGAAAATGGAGTGAAACCGAAAGCACCATACACACTTACTAGGCCTCAACTTCGACTTTTGTGTAATTGGATCTCTTCGCTAAAACTTTCGGAAGGATGTGCTTCAAATATATCCTGTTGCATCAAATGGGATACTTTAAAAATCACGGGTTTTAAATCATATAATTGTCATATTTTTGTGCAAAAGTTAATGCCCGTTGCTTTTTGTGAGTTTTTGCCATCTTATATTATGGATGTTCTCTCGACCCTCTCTTCCTCGATCTTTGCTCATCGGTTTTACTACACAAGGATTTGGATTCTTTGGAAAATCTATAATTAGGACAATGTGTGTCCTTGAAACATTTTCTCCGACAAGTTTTTTGATATTATGGAGCACTTGATTTTATACTTAATTGAATAATTTAGACTTGGAGGACCGGTGTACTATCGATGGATGTATCCTTTTGAAAGGTTGTTGAAATTCATGAGATAAAGTGAAAAATAAGGCACAAGTGGAAGGTTCAATTCCGGAAAAGTATGTCGAAGAAGAGATGATCAATTTTTTCTCATTTTACTTTCGTTCCACCATAGAGACGTTTATAATATTGTGCGAAATGAAGTTTTGATGGTTGCACGAGATGAACCTATTTCAGAAGTTTTTGCATATCCGATTCAAAGTAGTGGAAAACAAGTCATTGGGTACTTGAATGATAATGATTTGAAGATTACCGAATATTACGTACATTTAAACATGATGAAACTCCAACCATATATTCGGTATAGTTACTTTATACCTTATGTTATTTAGTGATAAATCAATGTAATTTATATTAGCAAATTTTTTTAAATCCATTTATTTCAGGGAATATGATGCCCATGTACGTGAAACTTTTCCGGGCGTATCGAATGAGCAATTAGAATCACTTCAGAAGTCCAAATTTTAACATTGTTTTTGTCAAAAGGTAGATTGGTAATTTAAATATTTGTGTGCTTGGATTTTGATATGTTTAACTTATATTTTATATTTTCTTATAATATATTAGATTGAGAATGACAATGACAATGCAAAACATTTTCTCTTCAAGAACTTGATTGATGGACCGATTCGCAATATTTTCTCCTTCCGTAGTTGCGCGATTTATGGATATAAGTTTCATATTAATGACGGTTTTTTTGTCAAAGGCACTACTCACAATAATGCACCAATTAATTATTATGGGCAATCGGTAGATATTATAAAGCTTGTATATGGGGGAGGAAATTTCGTATACTTGTTTAAATGTCACTGGTATGATAACTTTGGAACTGGGGTACAAGTTTATAAAAATTGAGTTGTGATGGTTGATATAAAATCAAGAGCGCCTAGTGTATTAAACCCTCGAAGTAATATGTATACGGTGGTTAATTGTAAAAATCGTTCCATTGATGAAACTACTAATGAGCCAAATGATGATGCTTTCTGTCACGCCCCCAAATCCGGGGTCAAGGGATTTGGTCGTCACTATAAAACTTCAATCCAAATTAACCTGTTAAATCAATAAATAAATGCCAGCGGAAGATAATTATCATAAATGACCCCAAACTACTCCAAGATCTTTTAAGGTTACAGTTCTAGAAACAAGAAATCCAAGTTCCACAAATAAATTTTTCACTTTCTTTTAAATCTCTTTTCAATAAATTCCAACTCAAAACTAAACCCACTAGTATAACTTCGAAATGAAGTATACTAGGCCCAAATAAAATACAAAACTATAATATAATATAATATAAACAACTTTACACAATAAAACTTACACTAGCCCGCAAACCCTTGATCAACCACCTTCCAAAAGCTTCTTCTTTGCTTCCTCGAATTACGTAGCTAAACAGCGCAAGCTAATCCTCACTGGAGGTTAAATTTAAAAACAGGCAAGTATGAGCGGAAGAAATGCTCAGCAAGATCATTATAGCATATATAGGGTCTTTTGATATAAAATCGATATCTGCATTAGAGCAGAACATTTAAAATCATAATTGCTGAATTATAAACTCTTTTTGATATTTTCAAGCGAAAGGCTTCAGCAATACTTTGAATCTTGACGAGAATAAAACTCGTAAAACAGTGTTTACGGAAATATCGTAAACCACAATAACATGAAACAATGATTATGGATTGAATCATAAACTTTACTCAAAACTCAACTCTTAATATTAATACTTATTTTGTTGTCATATCAAATTAGATATCAATACGAACTTTGATGCTCACAACACCCATACTGAAATCAGCATCAATCATCTATACTAATACCACCTTTGATATTTAACAACAACGTAAGTATCCACAAAATCAGAAACTGAATCAAAGCCACAATTCACTTTTAATCCAAAACAGAATCAGTACTTTTAATCCAAAATAGAATCAGTTGATAAATCATTTATTCTATGAATATCAAAACAATAAAGAATTTTAGATATCTATTTAGATTGGAACCAATTATGCACTATGCTGTTCCTGATGATCAGTCACGAAACAACACCGGTATCCCGCAGCCATACCGTAAATATAGGTACTACCCGTATCCCGAAGGCATACGGTACCTATAGGGCGCCAGAAAAAGGCATAACTAGCCTTGTAAGATATTACACTTCTGTATTGTACTTCCGTATAATAGCTCACGCTGGACCGGTGCCTCGGCCTCTTACGCTACCAGTAACCATCAAATCTCAAAACCTTTTATTGAAAAAGGGGTCATAATATTCGACACCCGAAATAATTTTATTCCCCCAATTCTTGGGTAGGAATATTCACAACCAAATCACTTTTCTAAAAATCCAAAACATTTGTAAGTCCGATAATTGGATAAGTAAAATCACTTGACTATTCTGAATATAGAATAGCAGATGAGTATTTGCATAAACAGAATTATTTAATTCAGCGATATGTAAAACATTTATCTATTCCGAACAGAGAATAGGGAAAGCAATACTTGCATAATATGATTCGAAATAACGTCACTTGAACAATAAGTGAAGTCAGGGGTACTTGCCTTTGGGTTTTTAGCAGTTAGTCACACTCGTAAAGACGCATCTATTCTGACATTCTGTCTTAAAACATCACCGTCCTGCTTTTCAACACTTCACCGATATGCTGGTCATGCGATTGCTAGAAGCCAAATATCCAAATGCCATTCCATCTCATTCTTTATCCAACGTCTTGTCCTGATCAACTCGAGAGATCCGCATCTATAATTAAAATATAGGACTTTAATCGACTAAACGATAACCACTCGACGAATTACGCGTCAAAAGCCTATCGTCTACCCATACGATAACCCGCACATAAAAGAAACAGTCATACACAAGATTCTTATGACCCACACATAAATATAACAGACAAACATAGGACCCTTGATCCACATACACACCTAATTCACATAACACATAAGCACATAACTCATATATCACATAATTCATATCACATAAGACTCGGTTCATCAGAAGGGTCGACTCGATATGATTAAAACTGAAATCGGGTCAAAAATATGATTTTTCGATCAATAATCGACTCAGAATAACTTGTAAAACAAACGACCTTTCGAAACAAAAAGGATTTGGGTCTCGAAAGTATTTTTAATGAAAGCGGAATATTTTTCTGAGTCTGTAGGCGTTCGTTTCGTATTAAACGGACGAACGGTTTATTTAATATGAATTTTTGAACATTTTTCGGAATAAAAACGATCTCCGAATCATTTAATAATAAAATAATAGGGTTCGAACACCCTAAAATAATTTTATAAGATTTATCGAGCCTGGAAAATAATTTAAAATAATATCTTAAAGCTCGAAACTATTTTTCAGAATTTTTAAATCAAAAATAAATAATTAAATCTAATTAAATAATCAATTAAAATTAATTAATAACTAATTAAATTAATTAATCAATTAACATTTAAATTAATTGAATAATTAAATAATTAATTATTCACTAAAATTAATTAATTAAATAATTGGATTTATTTTTGAATTAAAATAATTTTTAGAAATCAAAAATAAGATTTTTGAATTAAAATAAAAAAGAAAACTGCAGAAACATTTTCAGGACTATGGGTTGTCATCAACCCTGGATTGAACGGCGGAATTCAGGTGGGGAGGTTGCCGGAAAAGGACGAACCAGTCACCGGAATCTGGAATTGTCCAGAAACCGGTCGACATCCGGCTCGATTCCGGCGACACCATCCCGACTCCAGAAACCCCATTTTTCATGGTTTCAACTCGATTTTGATGCTGAGTAATTCTACAATACTCCTACAACTCAAGAATCAACACAACGGCCACAAACGGGGCCAGAATCAAACTCTCCGGCTAAAAACGAAGAACAACCGGCGAGTTCATCGGAAAAAAAACGAACTCGAGCAATTCTAAACCAAAATCAGCGATTCCAGTATCAAAATAAAGCTAACATCATCCATAATCAATTCAGGCCATCAAAAACAACCAAGAACACCGAATAAAATTGAAAAATCGATTTAAAAGAACAAAAATTTCAAGAACTCGGTAGAATCATCGAGCAATAGAACAAGCATAAAATTATCAATAATCGATTGTAAATAATCATGTAAAGCTAATCATAACATCAAAACAAGCCAAAAATCCTTATACAAGAAACCCCCAAATCGAACATAAACCCTAAAATTACCAATTGAAAAATTATCTAACCTCGAATTGATTTGATGATATAAAATGATAGAGAATCATCTGTGATTCATTTTGGTTATTCATACTTGTGATTTGGTGTTCAATAACACCTTCAAAATTGGCTTTGATTTTCAGAATTCTCCAAGAACACCAAGAACACATATTCAAGTAATTTTCAGAAAATTAAAACTCAATTTCTATATGATATTGAACTCAGTTTTTGACGTATAATATATCAAATTGACCAGAAAAACATGCTCTACAACATGGAAGCATCAAATCACATCAACAACATCAAGAACAAAAATTCGTAATTTAATTATCAAATAATTCGAATATAAATAATTAAATAAGAAAATTACTGTGATTTCTGGGCAGAAACTGATGATTGATACAGATAGAGGATTCCGAGAGCTTCGTTTTGATATGCTGCACGCCCGAATCGGAGTTCGATAACGCCTTCGTTCGTGTGTTTGATTCTCGGGAACGTATCGGTTTTCTCGAGTTTTTCTCTGTATTTACGGTGTTTTAACTGGTTGCAAATGAATAAACGGAATAAACGAAATAAGAAATAGGCTATTTATATTTATGGAATATTGGATCGTTCTGGATCGTTTTGGATCGTTTTGGATCATTAAATTAGTTGCTTAGCCGCTAAGTAACTGCAATAACGATCCGATTCAATACCAAAATTGGATAATTATCAAAACCGAGCTTTTTATAAAATATTATATACGAGAATAATATAAAAATATCCCGTCTCTCGAAAATACGGGTTTTATTGATAACCGAAATAACTATCGTATCGAAAATATTGCGCCGGGCCGCGCACGGGTTAAACCGTAATCCGAATCGAAAAAGTCAAAACACGGAAAATGTCCGGAATTACCAGATTAGGTTAGGAAGGAGTTTTCGGAAGAGTTTCGGGTTGTAAAAACGCAAAAACGGTTGAATTCGGACGATTCCCGGCTTTATAAAATAATTTTGGTAATTATTCAGAAAATAATTAATAATTCATAAATTAATATAAAATCATCTAACAGTCCAAAAATTACCAGAAAAATATCACAATTATCTATATTTTATTCTGGACATATAAAAATTCAAATACTCAAATAATATCACATCTAAACACCCAAACATCAATTCCACTTATCAGATAATTCACCAAAATTTACATAAAATCACATAAATAATTCCAAATAATAATAATAATAATATTTGAAAATATGGGATATTACAATCTACCCACCTTATAAGGATTCCGTCCTCGGAATCAGCAGAAGACAGTACTAAGGGTTCTCTGATCAACTTTCCGTCACACCGCCTTACTTTGACTTGACCAGGATACTCAACTTAACTTGATTGGTATACCTTCGAATATTTGAGATGATAAAATCATAGAAAAGAAAAGAATTTCATATCATAACAGGATAGAATCTGAATTGGAGAGAAAAAAAAAAATATTGTTGAAATGAAATAATAACTGAGAGATCAATATGATCAAACGAACTTGGTATTGCGTGTCCAAATTAAGACACTACTAAAGGTTGTTAACCTTCATGTATTCACAATACACACAAGTGATGGCGTCCCATCCAACTCCTATCACACAGACAGGTATACCTTGTGTCCCCTATAGTTAGGGTTGTTCATCCCAGTCAGAATAAAAGAATGTCAAAGGAATTCAAAATCAAATGAATAAACTGAAAAGATTTCAAAGCTGATATTTCTGAAGGAAATGAAATCCAGAGAACAAAATTTTGGCACCAGATGAGCAAGTGGTGTCACATTACCAAGAAACTATCCACCAAATAAGAAAAGTGGAAGTTAAATTATAATAACTTGACAGAGCTATCAAAACCTGAAAAATAGGCTTCACGACAGCCTCTGGCACAATTAAAACACATATATGATTGAAAATGAGTGTTAGGGAATATCTCCTCTAACAATCACTTCTTTTGAGAGATGTCAAAATGAATTATAGAAAGAAAAGGTATTGCCAAAGTCTTAATATTTATCTTCAACTTGAACTCTCCAGTTGACTCGCCATCTGATTCTAGACGCTTCTTCATGTTCCAAGGATATCGATAATCTTCATCGTCGTCGAATCGTAGTAACCTCGGAAGATTCCACAATAGAAGTTTGCAGCTTCCCGGAGTTCCGTCCAGCTCAACACAACCATCTCAAACGAATACGCCTATCTTAACTTACTCGTTGGTACTATATCCAATAGTCCAACAGGAACTCGATATGAGCTCAAACGTCCTCACATAGCTATACACACTCCTACACACTCTCGTTTCTAGTTTACTATAACCTCAGCTCTGATACCAACCTGTCACGCCCCCAAATCCGGGGTCAAGGGATTTGGTCGTCACTATAAAACTTCAATCCAAATTAACCTGTTAAATCAATAAATAAATGCCAGCGGAAGATAATTATCATAAATGACCCCAAACTACTCCAAGATCTTTTAAGGTTACAGTTCTAGAAACAAGAAATCCAAGTTCCACAAATAAATTTTTCACTTTCTTTTAAATCTCTTTTCAATAAATTCCAACTCAAAACTAAACCCACTAGTATAACTTCGAAATGAAGTATACTAGGCCCAAATAAAATACAAAACTATAATATAATATAATATAAACAACTTTACACAATAAAACTTACACTAGCCCGCAAACCCTTGATCAACCACCTTCCAAAAGCTTCTTCTTTGCTTCCTCGAATTACGTAGCTAAACAGCGCAAGCTAATCCTCACTGGAGGTTAAATTTAAAAACAGGCAAGTATGAGCGGAAGAAATGCTCAGCAAGATCATTATAGCATATATAGGGTCTTTTGATATAAAATCGATATCTGCATTAGAGCAGAACATTTAAAATCATAATTGCTGAATTATAAACTCTTTTTGATATTTTCAAGCGAAAGGCTTCAGCAATACTTTGAATCTTGACGAGAATAAAACTCGTAAAACAGTGTTTACGGAAATATCGTAAACCACAATAACATGAAACAATGATTATGGATTGAATCATAAACTTTACTCAAAACTCAACTCTTAATATTAATACTTATTTTGTTGTCATATCAAATTAGATATCAATACGAACTTTGATGCTCACAACACCCATACTGAAATCAGCATCAATCATCTATACTAATACCACCTTTGATATTTAACAACAACGTAAGTATCCACAAAATCAGAAACTGAATCAAAGCCACAATTCACTTTTAATCCAAAACAGAATCAGTACTTTTAATCCAAAATAGAATCAGTTGATAAATCATTTATTCTATGAATATCAAAACAATAAAGAATTTTAGATATCTATTTAGATTGGAACCAATTATGCACTATGCTGTTCCTGATGATCAGTCACGAAACAACACCGGTATCCCGCAGCCATACCGTAAATATAGGTACTACCCGTATCCCGAAGGCATACGGTACCTATAGGGCGCCAGAAAAAGGCATAACTAGCCTTGTAAGATATTACACTTCTGTATTGTACTTCCGTATAATAGCTCACGCTGGACCGGTGCCTCGGCCTCTTACGCTACCAGTAACCATCAAATCTCAAAACCTTTTATTGAAAAAGGGGTCATAATATTCGACACCCGAAATAATTTTATTCCCCCAATTCTTGGGTAGGAATATTCACAACCAAATCACTTTTCTAAAAATCCAAAACATTTGTAAGTCCGATAATTGGATAAGTAAAATCACTTGACTATTCTGAATATAGAATAGCAGATGAGTATTTGCATAAACAGAATTATTTAATTCAGCGATATGTAAAACATTTATCTATTCCGAACAGAGAATAGGGAAAGCAATACTTGCATAATATGATTCGAAATAACGTCACTTGAACAATAAGTGAAGTCAGGGGTACTTGCCTTTGGGTTTTTAGCAGTTAGTCACACTCGTAAAGACGCATCTATTCTGACATTCTGTCTTAAAACATCACCGTCCTGCTTTTCAACACTTCACCGATATGCTGGTCATGCGATTGCTAGAAGCCAAATATCCAAATGCCATTCCATCTCATTCTTTATCCAACGTCTTGTCCTGATCAACTCGAGAGATCCGCATCTATAATTAAAATATAGGACTTTAATCGACTAAACGATAACCACTCGACGAATTACGCGTCAAAAGCCTATCGTCTACCCATACGATAACCCGCACATAAAAGAAACAGTCATACACAAGATTCTTATGACCCACACATAAATATAACAGACAAACATAGGACCCTTGATCCACATACACACCTAATTCACATAACACATAAGCACATAACTCATATATCACATAATTCATATCACATAAGACTCGGTTCATCAGAAGGGTCGACTCGATATGATTAAAACTGAAATCGGGTCAAAAATATGATTTTTCGATCAATAATCGACTCAGAATAACTTGTAAAACAAACGACCTTTCGAAACAAAAAGGATTTGGGTCTCGAAAGTATTTTTAATGAAAGCGGAATATTTTTCTGAGTCTGTAGGCGTTCGTTTCGTATTAAACGGACGAACGGTTTATTTAATATGAATTTTTGAACATTTTTCGGAATAAAAACGATCTCCGAATCATTTAATAATAAAATAATAGGGTTCGAACACCCTAAAATAATTTTATAAGATTTATCGAGCCTGGAAAATAATTTAAAATAATATCTTAAAGCTCGAAACTATTTTTCAGAATTTTTAAATCAAAAATAAATAATTAAATCTAATTAAATAATCAATTAAAATTAATTAATAACTAATTAAATTAATTAATCAATTAACATTTAAATTAATTGAATAATTAAATAATTAATTATTCACTAAAATTAATTAATTAAATAATTGGATTTATTTTTGAATTAAAATAATTTTTAGAAATCAAAAATAAGATTTTTGAATTAAAATAAAAAAGAAAACTGCAGAAACATTTTCAGGACTATGGGTTGTCATCAACCCTGGATTGAACGGCGGAATTCAGGTGGGGAGGTTGCCGGAAAAGGACGAACCAGTCACCGGAATCTGGAATTGTCCAGAAACCGGTCGACATCCGGCTCGATTCCGGCGACACCATCCCGACTCCAGAAACCCCATTTTTCATGGTTTCAACTCGATTTTGATGCTGAGTAATTCTACAATACTCCTACAACTCAAGAATCAACACAACGGCCACAAACGGGGCCAGAATCAAACTCTCCGGCTAAAAACGAAGAACAACCGGCGAGTTCATCGGAAAAAAAACGAACTCGAGCAATTCTAAACCAAAATCAGCGATTCCAGTATCAAAATAAAGCTAACATCATCCATAATCAATTCAGGCCATCAAAAACAACCAAGAACACCGAATAAAATTGAAAAATCGATTTAAAAGAACAAAAATTTCAAGAACTCGGTAGAATCATCGAGCAATAGAACAAGCATAAAATTATCAATAATCGATTGTAAATAATCATGTAAAGCTAATCATAACATCAAAACAAGCCAAAAATCCTTATACAAGAAACCCCCAAATCGAACATAAACCCTAAAATTACCAATTGAAAAATTATCTAACCTCGAATTGATTTGATGATATAAAATGATAGAGAATCATCTGTGATTCATTTTGGTTATTCATACTTGTGATTTGGTGTTCAATAACACCTTCAAAATTGGCTTTGATTTTCAGAATTCTCCAAGAACACCAAGAACACATATTCAAGTAATTTTCAGAAAATTAAAACTCAATTTCTATATGATATTGAACTCAGTTTTTGACGTATAATATATCAAATTGACCAGAAAAACATGCTCTACAACATGGAAGCATCAAATCACATCAACAACATCAAGAACAAAAATTCGTAATTTAATTATCAAATAATTCGAATATAAATAATTAAATAAGAAAATTACTGTGATTTCTGGGCAGAAACTGATGATTGATACAGATAGAGGATTCCGAGAGCTTCGTTTTGATATGCTGCACGCCCGAATCGGAGTTCGATAACGCCTTCGTTCGTGTGTTTGATTCTCGGGAACGTATCGGTTTTCTCGAGTTTTTCTCTGTATTTACGGTGTTTTAACTGGTTGCAAATGAATAAACGGAATAAACGAAATAAGAAATAGGCTATTTATATTTATGGAATATTGGATCGTTCTGGATCGTTTTGGATCGTTTTGGATCATTAAATTAGTTGCTTAGCCGCTAAGTAACTGCAATAACGATCCGATTCAATACCAAAATTGGATAATTATCAAAACCGAGCTTTTTATAAAATATTATATACGAGAATAATATAAAAATATCCCGTCTCTCGAAAATACGGGTTTTATTGATAACCGAAATAACTATCGTATCGAAAATATTGCGCCGGGCCGCGCACGGGTTAAACCGTAATCCGAATCGAAAAAGTCAAAACACGGAAAATGTCCGGAATTACCAGATTAGGTTAGGAAGGAGTTTTCGGAAGAGTTTCGGGTTGTAAAAACGCAAAAACGGTTGAATTCGGACGATTCCCGGCTTTATAAAATAATTTTGGTAATTATTCAGAAAATAATTAATAATTCATAAATTAATATAAAATCATCTAACAGTCCAAAAATTACCAGAAAAATATCACAATTATCTATATTTTATTCTGGACATATAAAAATTCAAATACTCAAATAATATCACATCTAAACACCCAAACATCAATTCCACTTATCAGATAATTCACCAAAATTTACATAAAATCACATAAATAATTCCAAATAATAATAATAATAATATTTGAAAATATGGGATATTACAATCTACCCACCTTATAAGGATTCCGTCCTCGGAATCAGCAGAAGACAGTACTAAGGGTTCTCTGATCAACTTTCCGTCACACCGCCTTACTTTGACTTGACCAGGATACTCAACTTAACTTGATTGGTATACCTTCGAATATTTGAGATGATAAAATCATAGAAAAGAAAAGAATTTCATATCATAACAGGATAGAATCTGAATTGGAGAGAAAAAAAAAAATATTGTTGAAATGAAATAATAACTGAGAGATCAATATGATCAAACGAACTTGGTATTGCGTGTCCAAATTAAGACACTACTAAAGGTTGTTAACCTTCATGTATTCACAATACACACAAGTGATGGCGTCCCATCCAACTCCTATCACACAGACAGGTATACCTTGTGTCCCCTATAGTTAGGGTTGTTCATCCCAGTCAGAATAAAAGAATGTCAAAGGAATTCAAAATCAAATGAATAAACTGAAAAGATTTCAAAGCTGATATTTCTGAAGGAAATGAAATCCAGAGAACAAAATTTTGGCACCAGATGAGCAAGTGGTGTCACATTACCAAGAAACTATCCACCAAATAAGAAAAGTGGAAGTTAAATTATAATAACTTGACAGAGCTATCAAAACCTGAAAAATAGGCTTCACGACAGCCTCTGGCACAATTAAAACACATATATGATTGAAAATGAGTGTTAGGGAATATCTCCTCTAACAATCACTTCTTTTGAGAGATGTCAAAATGAATTATAGAAAGAAAAGGTATTGCCAAAGTCTTAATATTTATCTTCAACTTGAACTCTCCAGTTGACTCGCCATCTGATTCTAGACGCTTCTTCATGTTCCAAGGATATCGATAATCTTCATCGTCGTCGAATCGTAGTAACCTCGGAAGATTCCACAATAGAAGTTTGCAGCTTCCCGGAGTTCCGTCCAGCTCAACACAACCATCTCAAACGAATACGCCTATCTTAACTTACTCGTTGGTACTATATCCAATAGTCCAACAGGAACTCGATATGAGCTCAAACGTCCTCACATAGCTATACACACTCCTACACACTCTCGTTTCTAGTTTACTATAACCTCAGCTCTGATACCAACCTGTCACGCCCCCAAATCCGGGGTCAAGGGATTTGGTCGTCACTATAAAACTTCAATCCAAATTAACCTGTTAAATCAATAAATAAATGCCAGCGGAAGATAATTATCATAAATGACCCCAAACTACTCCAAGATCTTTTAAGGTTACAGTTCTAGAAACAAGAAATCCAAGTTCCACAAATAAATTTTTCACTTTCTTTTAAATCTCTTTTCAATAAATTCCAACTCAAAACTAAACCCACTAGTATAACTTCGAAATGAAGTATACTAGGCCCAAATAAAATACAAAACTATAATATAATATAATATAAACAACTTTACACAATAAAACTTACACTAGCCCGCAAACCCTTGATCAACCACCTTCCAAAAGCTTCTTCTTTGCTTCCTCGAATTACGTAGCTAAACAGCGCAAGCTAATCCTCACTGGAGGTTAAATTTAAAAACAGGCAAGTATGAGCGGAAGAAATGCTCAGCAAGATCATTATAGCATATATAGGGTCTTTTGATATAAAATCGATATCTGCATTAGAGCAGAACATTTAAAATCATAATTGCTGAATTATAAACTCTTTTTGATATTTTCAAGCGAAAGGCTTCAGCAATACTTTGAATCTTGACGAGAATAAAACTCGTAAAACAGTGTTTACGGAAATATCGTAAACCACAATAACATGAAACAATGATTATGGATTGAATCATAAACTTTACTCAAAACTCAACTCTTAATATTAATACTTATTTTGTTGTCATATCAAATTAGATATCAATACGAACTTTGATGCTCACAACACCCATACTGAAATCAGCATCAATCATCTATACTAATACCACCTTTGATATTTAACAACAACGTAAGTATCCACAAAATCAGAAACTGAATCAAAGCCACAATTCACTTTTAATCCAAAACAGAATCAGTACTTTTAATCCAAAATAGAATCAGTTGATAAATCATTTATTCTATGAATATCAAAACAATAAAGAATTTTAGATATCTATTTAGATTGGAACCAATTATGCACTATGCTGTTCCTGATGATCAGTCACGAAACAACACCGGTATCCCGCAGCCATACCGTAAATATAGGTACTACCCGTATCCCGAAGGCATACGGTACCTATAGGGCGCCAGAAAAAGGCATAACTAGCCTTGTAAGATATTACACTTCTGTATTGTACTTCCGTATAATAGCTCACGCTGGACCGGTGCCTCGGCCTCTTACGCTACCAGTAACCATCAAATCTCAAAACCTTTTATTGAAAAAGGGGTCATAATATTCGACACCCGAAATAATTTTATTCCCCCAATTCTTGGGTAGGAATATTCACAACCAAATCACTTTTCTAAAAATCCAAAACATTTGTAAGTCCGATAATTGGATAAGTAAAATCACTTGACTATTCTGAATATAGAATAGCAGATGAGTATTTGCATAAACAGAATTATTTAATTCAGCGATATGTAAAACATTTATCTATTCCGAACAGAGAATAGGGAAAGCAATACTTGCATAATATGATTCGAAATAACGTCACTTGAACAATAAGTGAAGTCAGGGGTACTTGCCTTTGGGTTTTTAGCAGTTAGTCACACTCGTAAAGACGCATCTATTCTGACATTCTGTCTTAAAACATCACCGTCCTGCTTTTCAACACTTCACCGATATGCTGGTCATGCGATTGCTAGAAGCCAAATATCCAAATGCCATTCCATCTCATTCTTTATCCAACGTCTTGTCCTGATCAACTCGAGAGATCCGCATCTATAATTAAAATATAGGACTTTAATCGACTAAACGATAACCACTCGACGAATTACGCGTCAAAAGCCTATCGTCTACCCATACGATAACCCGCACATAAAAGAAACAGTCATACACAAGATTCTTATGACCCACACATAAATATAACAGACAAACATAGGACCCTTGATCCACATACACACCTAATTCACATAACACATAAGCACATAACTCATATATCACATAATTCATATCACATAAGACTCGGTTCATCAGAAGGGTCGACTCGATATGATTAAAACTGAAATCGGGTCAAAAATATGATTTTTCGATCAATAATCGACTCAGAATAACTTGTAAAACAAACGACCTTTCGAAACAAAAAGGATTTGGGTCTCGAAAGTATTTTTAATGAAAGCGGAATATTTTTCTGAGTCTGTAGGCGTTCGTTTCGTATTAAACGGACGAACGGTTTATTTAATATGAATTTTTGAACATTTTTCGGAATAAAAACGATCTCCGAATCATTTAATAATAAAATAATAGGGTTCGAACACCCTAAAATAATTTTATAAGATTTATCGAGCCTGGAAAATAATTTAAAATAATATCTTAAAGCTCGAAACTATTTTTCAGAATTTTTAAATCAAAAATAAATAATTAAATCTAATTAAATAATCAATTAAAATTAATTAATAACTAATTAAATTAATTAATCAATTAACATTTAAATTAATTGAATAATTAAATAATTAATTATTCACTAAAATTAATTAATTAAATAATTGGATTTATTTTTGAATTAAAATAATTTTTAGAAATCAAAAATAAGATTTTTGAATTAAAATAAAAAAGAAAACTGCAGAAACATTTTCAGGACTATGGGTTGTCATCAACCCTGGATTGAACGGCGGAATTCAGGTGGGGAGGTTGCCGGAAAAGGACGAACCAGTCACCGGAATCTGGAATTGTCCAGAAACCGGTCGACATCCGGCTCGATTCCGGCGACACCATCCCGACTCCAGAAACCCCATTTTTCATGGTTTCAACTCGATTTTGATGCTGAGTAATTCTACAATACTCCTACAACTCAAGAATCAACACAACGGCCACAAACGGGGCCAGAATCAAACTCTCCGGCTAAAAACGAAGAACAACCGGCGAGTTCATCGGAAAAAAAACGAACTCGAGCAATTCTAAACCAAAATCAGCGATTCCAGTATCAAAATAAAGCTAACATCATCCATAATCAATTCAGGCCATCAAAAACAACCAAGAACACCGAATAAAATTGAAAAATCGATTTAAAAGAACAAAAATTTCAAGAACTCGGTAGAATCATCGAGCAATAGAACAAGCATAAAATTATCAATAATCGATTGTAAATAATCATGTAAAGCTAATCATAACATCAAAACAAGCCAAAAATCCTTATACAAGAAACCCCCAAATCGAACATAAACCCTAAAATTACCAATTGAAAAATTATCTAACCTCGAATTGATTTGATGATATAAAATGATAGAGAATCATCTGTGATTCATTTTGGTTATTCATACTTGTGATTTGGTGTTCAATAACACCTTCAAAATTGGCTTTGATTTTCAGAATTCTCCAAGAACACCAAGAACACATATTCAAGTAATTTTCAGAAAATTAAAACTCAATTTCTATATGATATTGAACTCAGTTTTTGACGTATAATATATCAAATTGACCAGAAAAACATGCTCTACAACATGGAAGCATCAAATCACATCAACAACATCAAGAACAAAAATTCGTAATTTAATTATCAAATAATTCGAATATAAATAATTAAATAAGAAAATTACTGTGATTTCTGGGCAGAAACTGATGATTGATACAGATAGAGGATTCCGAGAGCTTCGTTTTGATATGCTGCACGCCCGAATCGGAGTTCGATAACGCCTTCGTTCGTGTGTTTGATTCTCGGGAACGTATCGGTTTTCTCGAGTTTTTCTCTGTATTTACGGTGTTTTAACTGGTTGCAAATGAATAAACGGAATAAACGAAATAAGAAATAGGCTATTTATATTTATGGAATATTGGATCGTTCTGGATCGTTTTGGATCGTTTTGGATCATTAAATTAGTTGCTTAGCCGCTAAGTAACTGCAATAACGATCCGATTCAATACCAAAATTGGATAATTATCAAAACCGAGCTTTTTATAAAATATTATATACGAGAATAATATAAAAATATCCCGTCTCTCGAAAATACGGGTTTTATTGATAACCGAAATAACTATCGTATCGAAAATATTGCGCCGGGCCGCGCACGGGTTAAACCGTAATCCGAATCGAAAAAGTCAAAACACGGAAAATGTCCGGAATTACCAGATTAGGTTAGGAAGGAGTTTTCGGAAGAGTTTCGGGTTGTAAAAACGCAAAAACGGTTGAATTCGGACGATTCCCGGCTTTATAAAATAATTTTGGTAATTATTCAGAAAATAATTAATAATTCATAAATTAATATAAAATCATCTAACAGTCCAAAAATTACCAGAAAAATATCACAATTATCTATATTTTATTCTGGACATATAAAAATTCAAATACTCAAATAATATCACATCTAAACACCCAAACATCAATTCCACTTATCAGATAATTCACCAAAATTTACATAAAATCACATAAATAATTCCAAATAATAATAATAATAATATTTGAAAATATGGGATATTACACTTTCCAAGAAAATGTATCAAATACATCATCATCATCACTTTTTATTGATTTTTCACAATACAAACCAATTCGGATTGTTAGAGATCAAAATGTCGAAGAAGAAGATGAGGAGGATGAGGACGACGACGACGAAGAAGAAGAAGAAGAAGAAGAAGAAGAAGAAGAAGAAGAAGAAGATGAAGAAGAAGAAGAAGAAGAAGAAGAAGATGATGATGATGATGAAGATACCGATAATTATGAAGATATTGACTATTTTTTATTGTAAAAAATATTATAAGAAAGAATATTTGATATTGAACTTTAATTCTTAATTAAATGTGATTTTTTGCTTCGAGTTGATTTTCTATTTGAATCATATTTTTTCTTCAAAGTTTTAATGCTCAATTTGTATAAAAGTTAATGTCGGTGGGAAATGTATAGTAGGAAATTACATCGGTAGGATAAGGATACTAGGAAATAGCATCAACAAATCAATATGGGCTTCTGTTATTCCTACCTAGAGATGCACAAAAGGCCCATCGGGCCGGGTTTTGACCGGGCCTTAAAAGCCCGGGCTTTGACCGGGCCGGACTTTTCGGGCTTTGACTTTGACCGGGCCGGACCGGACCGGGCTTTCCGAAAATGTCAAAGCCCGTTTGTGAAAGGAATATGTCCTAAGTCCAATCATGTATTAGGATTTAGGAATAACTTTTATGTAATCTGTTTTGATTTCATTGATATTAATAAAGACTTGTTTTGTTTTTATTACGGGCTTTATCTATTTAAGTGTTTAAATAAGATATACCATAGTTTAGAGTAAAGCTTTTTATGGATTATGATGAGATCATAATAGTGAGACCTAAAAAGATGATAACTCTAAACTTAAATAGTTCCTGGTCATAGGATTACTAACTGGTAATTAATAATCCGCAAAGATCGGTACATACTATGCTTGCTTCATTATGAAGGATGTCTGTTCTCATAGATATTTGTGTGGTGACACTATAGCTAGTATGTAGGTGCTTATTATAGAATAAGTTCACTGAACATGACTCGCCCAGCTGAACAACTGATGGAGTTCACTCACGTGTCAGCAGTTGTTCGCTTAGTGATAGTTGTACAAGTATCCTTAGACTTGAGATCATCATAGTCATCTTGTGTACACTGAACTATGCTTTGGTTTAGTTCTTAGTCTCCAGGGACAATTATTAGGGCTCTTCTGGGTATAGGAATTTGTACACGAAGATAGTGTATGATCAATAAAGGATCTACCCCTTCCAGTGAAGGAAGCGAATGTTCAAGGCTGATCCACTTATGCTAGTTCAGGAATCTCTGGCCAGAGTAAATGAAATTAGAAAGGAGTTTCTAATTTGCATAGAACTACGCATAATAGATGGTAAGCAAGTGATTGAATTAGATAGGCTTGACACGAGATCCATGCCTTGTATTTAATCGGGACATTGTAGGGTAGAAGGAGTTTATTGTACGGTAACTATTCACTGACAGGTTCTTGGTATTCTAAGCAGTGAATTCATATTATCCGGATAGTCGCGATATGTTGAAAAGCATCACTCACGATGTAGAATAAATGTGATTAATTAATTAATCATATTTAATAAATTAGAGAATTTATATAAATAATGATAAAATAGTTTTATTATTATTTATTTCTACTACCGGCTTAATATTGAACCTACAGGGTCACACCATAAAAGAGAATGATTTTTTGGTGGAGGAATTAATTAATAATGGCTAATAATTATTTATTTGTGAAATAAATAATTAATTGGAAAATTTAATAATTGATTAAATGAGATTTAATTGATTATAAATTAATTAAGAAAAGTTCTTAATATTATTAATCAAGGATTTAATTTTTGGAAATTAAACCAAGAGAGAGAATTAATTCTAAAGTGTTTAGAAAAAGGATTAATAATTAAAAGGTGTTTTAATTATTAATGAGAATAATAAATGGGATAATAATAATAATATTATTTATGGGAAAATTTCAGCTGAAAATTTTGCCTATAAATACACTATTATAGACCCTATTTTATTAAAACCCAAGAAACCCAAAAGTTTCAGAAAACCAAATTCTCTCCACCTCCTCCTCCTCCTAAAAGTCGTTTTCTTGGTGGATACCGGTGGAGTGCTTCACACTTGAGGAGCAACTGCTAAGGATCTCTGATCGTTGTCTCCGAATTATTTTAAAAGGTTAGATTCGATCCCTCGAATTTTTATTCACGATTTATATGCTTTTATTTGGATTTTGTGTGTGTAAAAGTGTTTTTCCACGCCCCGCTGCATTTAAAAATCCAACAATGGTATCAGAGCCAGGTTGTATGCATATAGATCTGTGGTAAAAAATTCAGAATTTTATGTGCTTGTATGAATTAATTATGATTTTTACAAGTTATATCATGGATTAATTTTGTCTGATGAGAAATCGTTTCTCATAATAATTTTGAATGTTGATCTGGGTTCTACAAGTGTTGTAGATCGTCTGGGTATTTTTTTCATAATTTTAGGATGTATAGATTTTTTATTATGAATTTTTGAAGTTGTTTCAATTAAAATTCGTAATTTAATAAGTAAATAAATCTTATATATATATATATATGAATTGTATGTATGTATATGTCTGTGCATCTACTATTGTATTTGTACTGCTGTCTGTGCACGGAAAGAATGTAGGCAGAGACATGTCAGATCAGGTGCACGGAATTCCGTGCGGGAGAGAAAAGATAGATAGATAAAAAAAAAAAAAAAAAAATATAGGGGTGTAACGCATTCCGGGAATGCGTTACACACCTGTGGCGCATTCACGGAATGCGTTACACTCTTTAATGGCTTAAAAGGGCTGTAACGCATCACCAGAATGCGTTACAGGGCTTGTAACGCGTTCCTGTATTGCGTTACAGCCCTTCTGTTGATTTTAAAATTGATTTTCTGGGAGTTTCGTAACTCCGTTTTAGGCGTGTAATATACCGTTGGATTCGTTTTTCCGAGACGGATCTAATGGAGCGATCAATTTTAGTTTATATAAAAGTTTTGAACTGTTTATATTTCCATGAAGTATTTTAAAGCTGTTTTGACTGTTTTTAATTTCTTTTAAATGCTTCATGTGATACATAGAGATGTATATTGCTTAGACCAATGTGCTAGATGATGTAACATGGCTACCTTGATGTTTATTCATGTTGATATATGTGATATATGCTTAGTTTATCATGCGATGATAGATTTAGGTGAACTTAAATGAACATAAGGCGTTTGTTAGATAACCTAGTATAGTGAAATTGTTTCATAACCTTAAGAACAATATTATGAATACAATCATGAGATTCTTGTGTTTGTGAAACACGTAATTGAATATGAATTTTCGATATGAGAGAAAGGATGATTCTGTCAACAACAGATTTCTATCTGTAAGAAAGGGTTATTAAGTGACGCCTCTTGACAATGCTCCACCCGATCTGGGAATCATCTGATTATTGATTATTGATTTGAAATATTTAATTTAAAAGGAAGAATCTCTTTATAATATGATTATGATTGTAACGTAATATAATCCCTCTAAAATTAAATAATATCAAGTAGTAATTGGCCAATGACACAACGGGCTTGTGTCGGTCATAGCCTTCCAACATGATAGAAAAGTAGTTCTTATTTTTGAATCATTGTCGGTTCGTGCTACAGCCGAGGGCTTTGATTTCGAAATAAGAAATACTTGTCTATTACATAGAGATGTGTACATTGAATAAGAATCTAAAGGTCGGTACGTGCTACAGCCGTGGGCCTTTGGGGACTGATTCAATTGTACGGAATGTTGGGTTAAACTTGACTTAGAATATTGAGTTTGTCGTGCTACAGCCGAGACTCAATTATTCAAGAGGCTAAAGTTTGATTAGGGAATAACATGAGATGTAATTGACAAGAGTTGTCTGCCTATTGAACATTGCATGGCGGTTCGTGCTACAGCCGGGGTTGTGTAATGGAATGTAGGATCCCTATTCCCACTAGCATTATGAATGCTTAACTTTTCACGTAGAGGGTTGAATAAATTAGGAAAACTAGTGGGAGCCACTTATGAATAAAGACCCGATTCATATAGTGTTTTGATATGAAATCGAATATTTGCTAAGTGTTGTTATGTGTTTATCATTTACAGATTTACTTTGTACGTTATGTCTTCTGCACTATCACTCAGGAGCATACTAGATGCTCACAAATTGACTGGTCCTAATTATGCTGACTGGCTTCGAAACTTGAGAATTGTTCTCAGGATTGAGAAGCTGGAATACGTGATTGACTCACCTAAGCCTACTGAATCTGCTAGTGATGCACATAATGATGAACACGTTGTGTATCGTAAGTGGATAGATGATGCAAATGTTGCTCAATGCATCATGCTAGCTTCCATGAACATTGAGCTACAGAAGCAACATGAGCATATGGATGCTCACACTATCCTCATGCATCTACAAGAGTTGTATGATGTGGCAGGGAGGACAGCTCGATATGAGATATCGAAGGAGCTGTTCGGGTGTAGGATGTCCGAGGGATCATCTGTGAATGACCATGTACTTAAGATGATCAATTTGATTGAACGTCTTGGACAACTTGGTTTTGCCATGGATGGGGAGCTGAGCCAAGACTTGGTCTTGCAATCGCTTCCGAGTTCGTTCTCGCAGTTTGTTGTGAACTTTCACATGAATAAGTTGGATGTCAGCCTGCCTGAACTCCACAACATGTTGAAGACTGCGGAATCGAATTTTCCCCCTAAGAAGAGTTCTGTTCTTCTAATTGGTGAAGGTTCCAATCCTAAGAAAAGGAAGAGGAACTCTTCCAAGAAGAAGAAAGTGGGTGAGAAAACGCCGGTTCCACCAAAAGCTGAAGACCCCAAGAGCAAAGTTGTTTGCTTTCACTGTAATAAGGTGGGGCACTGGAAGAGGAACTGCAAGGTTTACCTTGCAGAATTGAAGAAGAAGGGTAGTGAGACTACCGCTTCTGATTCAGGTATGTTCATGATAGAAGTGAATATGTCATTTCTACTTGGGTATTAGATACCGCCTGTGGTTCTCATATCTGCAATTTTTGCAGGGACCAAGGAGAAGTAGGACTCTTGAAGAAGAGGAGGTGATTCTACTGATGGGAAATGGAGCAAGAGTTGCTGCTGAAGATGTAGAATCATTTCATTTACATATGCCTACGGGCAAGACTATTGTTTTAAATAATTGTTATTTTGTTCCCTCGATTGTGAGGAATATTATTCCCATGTTAGACTTGGCTGGATTTTTCATTTATTATTGAGAATAATGAATGTTCTATTCTTAGAGATAATATTCTTTATGGACGTGGTACTTTAAATAATGGTCTGTATATATGTGACATAATTTACTTCAGATTGAACAAACTAATAAAAGAAAAGGGATGATGAAAATCTCACTTCATAGTGGCACTGCAGTCTCCATTTAGTGGACATGGAGAGAGGGCTGCAGATTTGCTAGGAATGGTACACACAGATGTATGTGGACCAATGTCTAAGCAAGCCATGGGTGGATTTTCATACTTCATTACTTTCATAGATGATAGATCTAGATTCAGATATGTGTTTGATGGAACACAAGTCTGAAGCCTTTGAAAAGTTCAAAGAATATAAGTATGAAGTGGAGAAACAACCAAACATAGTATTATAACTCTTCGATCAGATCGAGGTGGTGAATACTTTAATGGAGTTTTTCTAGATTATCTCAAAGTAAATGGTATAGTCTCCCAGTGGACTCCTCCAGATTGGTATCTGAAAGGAGAAATCGAACTTTGTTAGACATAGTTCGGTCCATGATGAGCTATGCAAATCTTCCAGTATTCCTATGGGGTTATGCATTGGAAACCTCGGCATATTTACTGAATATGGTGCCTTCCAAATCTGTTCCTCAAACTTCATATGAGATATGGAAAGTAAGGAAACTGAGTCTTAAACACGTTAAGATTTGGGGATGTCTAGCTTATGTCAAGAAAGTTGACCCAGATAAGCTGGAATATCGATCCGTAAAATGTAGTTTTGTGGGATATCCTAAAGAGATTTTAGGGTATTACTTTTACATCGATCATCGGGTGTTTGTATCCAGACATGCTACCTTCTTGGAAAAGGAGTTTATCCTTGAAGGAAACAGTGGGAGCAAAATTGAACTTGATGAAGTTCAAGAAGCACAAACTACTACGGATCAAGTGGAAACACCTGTTCTGACTGAACAACCTTTTGTGGAATAGCCCATTCATAGAACAGGGAGAGTGTCTCGCCAACTTGAGAGGTATTATGGCCTTGTCATTGAGAATGACAATGAGTTGTCAATCATTTGATGATGACGACCCTGTGACCTAAAATGAGGCTATGAGTAGTGTTGACTCAGAGAAATGGCATAGTGCCATGAAATCCAGAATGGAATCTATGTATACGGTATACAAAAGATAGATTATAGCAGATGGCCAGGTGGAGACCTATAAGGCCAGGCTTGTGGCAAAAGAATTCAAACAAAGGCAATGGATTGACTTTGATGAAGCCTTTTACATGTAGCCCTGTTAAAATCAGTTCGGATTTTGCTTGCGATTGCTGCTTACTACGACTATGAGATCTGGCAATTAGCCAGATGGTTTTCTTTCCAAGAGAAATGAAAACCTAGTGTGTAAGCTACTGCGAACCATAAGTGGTTTAAAGCAAGCTTCTCGTAGATGGAACATTCGTTTTGATGAGACAATCAAAGAGTTTGATTTTATCAAAAACATAGATGAACCATGAGTCTATAAAAGGGTTAGTGGGAGCGCGGTAACATTTCTTATATTGTATTGAATTAGAGTTGACACACATAACAACATAGCAGACCCACTCACAAAGCTACTTTATGAAAGTCACTTTGATCGTCATAAAGACAAGATGGGTATTAGATACCAGAGTGATTGGCTTTAGTACAAGTGGGAGATTGAAAGGAATATGTCCTAAGTCCAATCATGTATTAGGATTTAGGAATAACTTTTATGTAATCTGTTTTGATTTCATTGATATTAATAAAGACTTGTTTTGTTTTTATTACGGGCTTTATCTATTTAAGTGTTTAAATAAGATATACCATAGTTTAGAGTAAAGCTTTTTATGGATTATGATGAGATCATAATAGTGAGACCTAAAAAGATGATAACTCTAAACTTAAATAGTTCCTGGTCATAGGATTACTAACTGGTAATTAATAATCCGCAAAGATCGGTACATACTATGCTTGCTTCATTATGAAGGATGTCTGTTCTCATAGATATTTGTGTGGTGACACTATAGTTAGTATGTAGGTGCTTATTATAGAATAAGTTCACTGAACATGACTCGCCCAGCTGAACAACTGATGGAGTTCACTCACGTGTCAGCAGTTGTTCGCTTAGTGATAGTTGTACAAGTATCCTTAGACTTGAGATCATCATAGTCATCTTGTGTACACTGAACTATGCTTTGGTTTAGTTCTTAGTCTCCAGGGACAATTATTAGGGCTCTTCTGGGTATAGGAATTTGTACACGAAGATAGTGTATGATCAATAAAGGATCTACCCCTTCCAGTGAAGGAAGCGAATGTTCAAGGCTGATCCACTTATGCTAGTTCAGGAATCTCTGGCCAGAGTAAATGAAATTAGAAAGGAGTTTCTAATTTGCATAGAACTACGCATAATAGATGGTAAGCAAGTGATTGAATTAGATAGGCTTGACACGAGATCCATGCCTTGTATTTAATCGGGACATTGTAGGGTAGAAGGAGTTTATTGTACGGTAACTATTCACTGACAGGTTCTTGGTATTCTAAGCAGTGAATTCATATTATCCGGATAGTCGCGATATGTTGAAAAGCATCACTCACGATGTAGAATAAATGTGATTAATTAATTAATCATATTTAATAAATTAGAGAATTTATATAAATAATGATAAAATAGTTTTATTATTATTTATTTCTACTACCGGCTTAATATTGAACCTACAGGGTCACACCATAAAAGAGAATGATTTTTTGGTGGAGGAATTAATTAATAATGGCTAATAATTATTTATTTGTGAAATAAATAATTAATTGGAAAATTTAATAATTGATTAAATGAGATTTAATTGATTATAAATTAATTAAGAAAAGTTCTTAATATTATTAATTAAGGATTTAATTTTTGGAAATTAAACCAAGAGAGAGAATTAATTCTAAAGTGTTTAGAAAAAGGATTAATAATTAAAAGGTGTTTTAATTATTAATGAGAATAATAAATGGGATAATAATAATAATATTATTTATGGGAAAATTTCAGCTGAAAATTTTGCCTATAAATACACTATTATAGACCCTATTTTATTAAAACCCAAGAAACCCAAAAGTTTCAGAAAACCAAATTCTCTCCACCTCCTCCTCCTCCTAAAAGTCGTTTTCTTGGTGGATACCGGTGGAGTGCTTCACACTTGAGGAGCAACTGCTAAGGATCTCTGATCGTTGTCTCCGAATTATTTTAAAAGGTTAGATTCGATCCCTCGAATTTTTATTCACGATTTATATGCTTTTATTTGGATTTTGTGTGTGTAAAAGTGTTTTTCCACGCCCCGCTGCATTTAAAAATCCAACAGTTTGGGCCCTCGAGGCGGGCCTAACCGGGCTTTTTTTTTTGGGCCGGATCGGGCCGGGCTTTTTTCTAATTTAAATCGGATCGATTATTATTAGAGATTCTAAAGAATACATGTGTTAGCAATTAGATCATCGTAAGAGTAGAAGGTATGGGTTTTTTTCAGGCTTTTAATCGGGCCGGGCCGGGCCGGGCCGAAGCCCGGGCTTTTAACCGGGCCGGGCCTGGCTTTGCCTAAAAATATAGGGCCCGTTGAGGCCCGAAGCCCGGGCCGGGACCGGGCCGGGCTTGACCGGGCTTTGACCGGATCGGGCCGGGCCAGATTTTCGGGCCCGGGCTTTTTGTGCATCTCTATTCCTACCACTGGTATCAATTTCCTACCATACACGTTACATATTTTCTACCATTTGCGGTAGGAAATGGCAGTCATTTAAAGTGGAAAAGGTTCGATTCCCGTGAGAAGCAAATATTTGTTTTGGCCAAATTTTTGCTAAAATTTTGAAAATGCCGCCAACGCCTATTTCCTACCGCTTGGTTCCTACCGTCTGTGGTAGGTAATGGTAAATTTTCCTACCAGACGCGGTGGGAAATGGGAGTTATTCAAATAGAGGCCAAGACTTTAAACTAGATATAAATATCAAAATAAAATGCTATTCAAATAGAGGTCAAGGCTTTAAACTAGATTTAAATATCAAAATCTAGATATTTTTTTTCTAAATAAAACTTAATATGAAATTTATTAGTTAAGCAGTGAATTTAAAGGTTATATATGTCATTTAAAGATTTTAAATAGTTAAGTTAACTATGGTTATTTCAAAATCTAGCTACCATAATACCATAATTACAATCATGCTACTAGTAAGCAACGAGTCACACATAACTCGAGTAAATTGGTCCTCTAATGAGTCACGCACATTTGAGTTTTCTAATTAAAATATTAACGTATCAGAGCTCCGATCCGTAATCTATGATCCCAACGGATCCTGATATGGATTCCGTTGTGTAAAATCTGACTAAAATCTGATCCGGGTCCGAATCCGGTAAAATTAATAGATAGCTTGTTGACTGATAATCTTGAATATTGAACTAGTTTGCATTCTGTATTTGAGAGCCATATCGAGATCTCTAGTTTGTTTTAAAGAGAAGTGACATCTCGATAAGTATAATGACTTATCGAGATCTCTAACTTCTCTATAGGTATATTTGACTTGTCAAGGTATCTTGATCTTTGCATGTGAAATAACTTGTCGATATGTCTGAGTTATCTACATGTAGAAATGACTTGACGATATCTCTGAGATCTCTACATACATATTTTGACTTGTCGATATCTCTGAGATCTCTTATAAGAAATTGACTTGTCGATATCTCCAATTCTTCATGTTATAAAAGACATGCATGTACTTTAACAAGACTAAGACAATTTGTCATCCCTAAGTAAGTTGTATTGTTATCTAAATTTATATTTTGTACTTGTAATATTTAAAGTCTATAAAAATACAAAGGAGCAGACTTGAGTCTTTTTCCTAAAACGGTATCAAGCCTAAGGATTCTAGCTGGAAGAAGATCAAGAAGATCATGCCTCAGAAGAATTTTGAAGAAGTTTGGAGTTGAATAAATCTATTTGGAGAAAAATATTCTAAGTCAAGATCTGTACAACTCACATATTTAATGTTATAGAGAAGTCATTCGAGAACTCCAGAGAGTACCGACGGATAAGCAATATCTACTCAGTGGATGAGCAATATCTACCGACGGATAAGTAATATCTACTCGATGGATGAGCAATATCTACTCGACGGATGAACAATATCTACTCGACGGATGAGCAATATCTACTCGACGGATGAGCTATATATCTACTCGACGGATGAGCAATATCCACCGGGAGTGGAGAAGTCAGGAAAGCTACTCGAGAACTCAAGAAGATATCGACAAGCCAATTTTAAAGAACTGAAGATTGGAGATATCAACAAGTCATTCCTTCACTAGAGAACTCAGAGTTATCGATAAGTCATAGTGAAGATGTGAAGACTAGAGATCTCGACAAGCTAAAGACCTCTACAAGTCAAACTCAATATGAAATGCTAGAGATCTCGATAAGCCTATGTACTTATCGAGATGTCAAGTGTTCTATTAATTCAAACCGGAGATCTCGAAGTCCAGTCTCAAAGTACAGAATTGCAGATCAGTTTAATATCCAAGATAAATAATCAACAAATAATCCAACAGCTGGATTGACAAGTCTACAAAAAGCAGCTTGAAGAGTGTGCAAGATCAATGGCAAAGATTAACTGACAGAGGAAGATTAAAGTAAACATGGGATGCCAAAGATATGCTAAGCCATAAATGGAAGATTTTCTTTTCTATAAATAGAAATGATAAATGACAGTTTAGAAAAGCTAATAACATGCTTATTATCCACTGTGTAAACCAGCAGTTAACTGAGTTATAAAGTTAACACTGGTCCTCTAGTTAGAAGTAACAATTTAGATCAAATCTCTTGTATTACTCTCAAGAAAAAGCTGAGCTCTTTAACATCAAAGAGCTTAGAAATTTTTGTAGCAAAACAATCTTAATTTTTAATATAAAGATTAAGTGAGTTTGAAGATTTGTGTTCTTTATTCTCTGCAAGATTAGATTCTGTATGAACACTTTTCTATACAAGATTTAATTTACTTTGTTCAACCATTAACTTACAAGAAAAGCCTAAAATCAGAAAAAACACATTCACCCCCCTCTGTGTGTGATTCATTACCTAACAAGTGGTATCAGAGCAAAATCTGAAAGTAAACAGATTCAAAATCCTGGAAGAATGAATACACAGAAAATCAGTAGCATCAAAATTCCTACCTTTGACAAAGCCAACTACACTCTTTGGAAAAAGAAAATGATGCTGTTTATCAAAATGGCCAATCCATTCTATATTCAGATTCTCAAGAATGGACCCTTCATTCCTATGGTAGGAGTTGAGGAATCTACAGATGGAGACATGGTCATACCAGCTCATTATGCTCCAAAAGATCCTGCTTAGTATTCTGATCCTGAAAAGAAGAAAGTTTCCCTGGATAGCAGCTTGCAAATGATATTGATTGAGTCACTTGACAATGTGATGTACAACAATATTGTCAACTGTGACACTGCCAAGCAGATATGGGAAAAGATTGAGATACTATGTGAAGGAACTGAGGAGGTTAGATCTAATCAAAGGAGGATACTGATTTCACAGTATGAGGGTTTCATGGCTAAGCCTAAGGAAAGCATTATTGATGTGTTTGAAAGATTCAATAAGCTGATAAATTACTTGCAGCTTCATGACAAATACTATGAAGCTGAAGAGGTGAATCTAAAGTTCTTGCTTACTCTCTCTGACCATTTGGAACAGAAAATCTCAGCAATCAGGGAAGGGAGAGACTTGAGCAGAATAACTCTGGAAGTTCTATATGGAATTCTCAAAACATATGAACTAGAGATGATTTAAAGGCAATCGTTGAGGTCTGGTCAAGGACATGTTGTGGATGGCTCAAGTGCTTTAATTGTAAATAAAAGCCATTCCTTCAATGATGAATTAAGATCCCAAACTTCAGTTGCCTCTACAAGTGAGCAGAGAGCAAAATGATTCACAGGAGCAAGTCATACTAGAGTTGGAAAATGATGAGTTCTATACTCTTGAAGAACTGGATGAGCTAGATCAGTCAATGGCCTAACTAGCTAGAAAATTCTCTAACATTAGAGTAAAGAAGCCAAGATACTTCAGAAATAAAGGAAAATCCTTCAACAAAGACAACAACTGGAAATAGAAAGGGAAGTACAATTCTGAAAGCAAGAGTGGTTACAAAACTACATCTGTTGACAGATCTAATATAAGGTGCTTCAATTATGATGAACTACACCACTTTGCTACAAAATGCAGGAAACCCAAGAAGGTGAAGAAAGACAAAGCTTATCTTGAACTGGAAGCAAAGTATGAAGCTCTTCTGAAAAAGCAACAGAGCAAAGCTTACATTACGGAGGGAAAGAGTTGGGATGACTCGGATAATGATGAAGATGAGGAAGTTGGAAACTATGCTCTAATGGCTTTGGATCAAGGTGAATCATCCTCATCAAAAGCACATACATCAACTCTTACCACTATTAATTTAAACATGAATCAATACAAGGAAACTGTTGAAAAGATGAGCACAAAAATGTTTCACATTCACACAAGCATGGTTGCTGCTAATGAAGAAGTTAGCAGATTAACAAAGATAAATAAGAAGCCCGAGAGTGAGAAGCAAGAAACTGAATTGTTTCTAGTTGAGCTTGAAGCTTTAAAACAAGAAAATGCTTATCTCAAGAACAAGCTCAAGTGTGCAAATGAAATTGAAGTAGTGTTAAGGGAGAAGCTAGAAAAGAATGAAGTAAAGATGAAATCTTTCAGAAATGCATATGAACTGGTCGAACAGTATCATGAGAAGAATAAGCCATGTGCAAACATTGTTATTGGCCTTGACTATGATGTGTTAGGTATGAATACAACACAGAGGGGGGGTGAATGTGTTTTGGCTTAAATGTTTGATTTTCGATCGACTTAGGCTTTAGCAGTTGGTTGTTGTTAATGATTTAGTAGAATGGATGTTAAACATAAATAACCGTGCAAATATGTAAAACAAAGATCTTCAAAACTCACTTAATTTTATATTAAAAATCAAGTAGTGTTTTGCTACAAAATCTCTAAGTTCTTGTTTTAGAACTTAGCTTCTTTCTTGAGAGAGAACACATAAATTTTCTAATCTGATTGTTCTTCTTAACTTAACTAGAGGACCAGTGTTAACTTTATAACTCAGTTAACTGCTGGTTTACACAGTGGATAATAAACATGCTATTAGCTTTTCTAAACTGTCACTTGTCATTTCTATTTATAGAAAAGCAAATCTTCCATTTCTGGCTTAGCATATCTTTAGCATCCCATGATTACTTTAATCTTCTCTGTTAGTTAATCTTTGTCATTGATCTTGCACATCTCTCAAGCTGCTTTTTGTAGACTTGTCAATCCAGCTGAGTGAATTATTTGTTAATTTGCAACCTTGGATATTGAACTGTTCTGCAATTCTGTACTTAGAGAAATTTCTTCACTTCGAGATCTCCAGTTAAGCTGTAGAGAACTCGACATCTCGATAGGCATGTTGGCTTGTCGATATCTCTGAAACTTCATTGTTGCCTAGACTTATTGACAACTCTGAGTTCTCTAGTGAATTTTGGTTTATCGATAACTCAGAGTTCTCTAATGGACTTTGGCTTATCGATAACTCAGAGTTCTCTAATGAATGTATACTTGTCGATATCTCTAAGTTCTCAACATACAATTCCTGAGTTCTCTACACCCGGTGGATGTTGCTTATCCGTCGAGTAGACATTCCTCATCCGTCGAGTAGATATTGCTCATCTGTCGGGTAGATGTTACTCATCCGTCGGTACTCTCTGGAGTTTAAATGACTTCTCGATAAGTCATTCTGGAGTTTTCGAATGATTTCTCATAACACTAATTATGTGACTTGTAGAGATCTTGACTTAGAATGTTTTACACCAAACAGATTTATTCAACTCCAAGCTTCTTCATAATTCTTCTGAGGCATGATCTTCTTGATCTTCTTCCAGATAGAATTCTTAGGCTTGACACTGTTTAGAGAAAAATGCTCCAGTCTGCTCCATTTACATTTTACAGACATTAAGTGTTACAAGTATGAATTATAGATTAAGGTTACAATACAACTAATCTTAGGGTTGTCAGTATGACTTAGTCTTGTTATGATACAGGCATGTCTTGCACAACAATCTCCCCCAATTTGTGAGAAGATTGCTTATCACAAATTCATGCCTGTTAACAAGACTAACCCCAAGTTAAAGAATGAAAATAAAATGATACAAAAGCTGATACAACACTTGTACATTGGACAGTTTACAATAATTAAGTAAAGACTGAGCTGCCTGATTCTTTCTCAATTATGTTCTTAATTTGCACAAGTATTTCTAATTCTTCTAGGATGGGGGTATCAGCTAGAGCCTCTATTAGTTTCAGCAAATCTGGCTTAGGATATCTAGCTAACATCCATATCCTGTAACTTGACAAAGAACCAACTTTTATATTCAGAAATCTCCCATCCTTTAATATTCTGCTCTTGCCTGCTGTTGATGATATTATTACCTCCAATAATCTTTGACATTCTTCTGAGGCAGAATTCTTTGACATCATCTGTTATATATTACAATCTCCCCCAACTTGTTCATTATGAAATTATGCACAAGTTCTGATTGATGATGTTAAAACTTTAACTAAATGCAGAAACCAAAACCAGTCTTCCCATCAGGTCTTCTTTTGTTAAGTTGCATTTAGATTTATTCAACATCCATTTAGATTTATTCAACATCCATTTAGATTTATTCAACATCCATTAGCTGTTTTGGTATTTAGATATATTCTCCCCCTTTTTGACATTATCTCCAGGAAGTAAAATCCAGCTAAATGCACATTGTTCAAGCTGTTGTTATTGTCCATTTGGAACACTATCTGCAGCTTCAAGCTTCATTAAGATTCATGGTGATAGGTTTTAAACAATAGAAGTTTCACTTAGATCTGCAGAAAAATCTGTTAGTGATAAAAGTCCTAAGCTCTCTGTTCTTTTGAATAAGTGGTCTCACCAAATCTCACTGCACTAGACTCATGACTTTTGAGAGTCAGAGTTCCCTCACAAGGATTACTAAATCCATACATTCATCTACCTCTCCTTTTGCCAGGAAGGATCCTGCCTCTCTTATTCTTTGTTTTACATTCAATCTTTTCTCTTATTCTCACATGAAAGGCTCAAATGTTGTTTGTCCTACAGAAATAAGAGGTGGCTGAGAGGAGGTAATCTGTGATCATATGATTAGAGGAAAACCATATAGGGCTAATCATACTCATTTCACCAGAAAAATGAGTGCATAAGCATCTATGACCAGGGTCACAGTTTGACTCACAGATTGCTCTGTGGTTGTGACAGTGTGTTGTCCTCCACTTGTAGTGAGAACCTCCATTGGAATTGGAGAGGATTTGATTGGGTTACTGTCATGTACACCAGCCTCAAACCTTTGTGCACCTTGCAGAGCACTGTCACATAAATGTGATAAGATTGCCCTTTTTATGACATTGTCATAGGCAATTGTTCTTCTAGCTTTGACTGCTGAGACAGCTTCTGCTAGAGTTATGAGGGGAGTTGTTCCTTCTTAAGGAACCTCCAATTGAATTGGAGAGGATTTAGATAGCTCCCCCTCAGGAGTACTACCCTCAAACCTATCAGTCTGTTAAGACTGTTTTGCACATGAAGGTGCATGAGAAACATTCATGAAATATGCTGTAAACTGAAAAACTTTCATGTTTGGTGGATTCTTTTCTCAAACAACTGAATCAATCTGAAGGTCATCAAGACATTGCTGTCCTTTTATAAAACAGGAGGCTTTTGAGAGTCACCTGAGTGGGATTGTGTTTGAGTTTGTGTTTGTGTTGCTGTTGCTGTTCCATATTTAATGAAAGTTCTGATTCTTGTCTGAAAGTTCTAGTTTGTGTTTGTGTTGCTATGTCTGGGTAAACCGCAGTTTGGTTTTGAAATGTTTTAGCTGCAGTTTAACACAAATACCTGTTGATTGAAACTTGAATCTCCTGTTATTGTCTGAGTGGATTGTGTTGAACCTGTAATGCATTGAACATATTTATCTGTATTGATTAGGCATAACCATTGAGACATGCAGTTGCAAGCATTATGACAGGAAAACTGATAATCAATTAATTTGTAAACACAAGGCAATCATGACATAAACAATCAAGCAACAAAAACAAATTGATAAAGAAGAAGATAATTTCATTGATATTAAACATAGAGTACATTAAGATGTAGATTACATAAAGTAAATCCTAATCCTAACTACTCTAATTTAGACTTCTTCTTCTCAGCCTCCAACCTCCTTGCCTTGCGCTGGTAAGCCCTGGACATGGAGTGTGCAAGAGAGATGATCCTCTCTTGCAACTCCAAAGCAGCAAGGCGTTGCTGCTCAGCCTCCCTTGCACGCCTCTCTTGCTCGAATGAGGCTTCCATCTCAAAGAAAAGAATGTCAATTTGATCATCCCACGAGAGTCCGTAAAAGACCTCAAGTGGAACATCAAAGGGGCTGTAAACTACCCCCTTGATGCGGACACGAAGTCCGAAAGGATCAAAATACACCAAATCATCATCCAAATGATGAACCGGTAGATAAGCTCCATTAACAAGTCTGTAGAAGACTGGGGCATCCATTTGAATGAGAGAAAGAGAGATGAACAGAAGGCGAGTTTGAAATTTGATGTTTTGTTGAGAGTAGGAGAGTGATGAGTGATAAAGAGTGAAGCGTTTTAATTTATAGAGGGAGTAAAGATATAAACTAAGAGACTCTTGAGTTGCCCGGATAATAGGAGTAATAATCACATAAGCCTACTAGACAGCTAGAAATGACTAGTGACTATTCCCCATGCAAGTACTCAAGAATATTAGTTTATTTTAAAAATAACTATTCCCCATGCAAATAAGCGTGTACTTCCTACACAAAAAGTAACTCTCCCTATCAGCAAGTAATCAGATATGATTATCACTAACAGCATACACAAAACAAGACAAATAATGTACTAGTCTGCTAACATTAGACTAACATATTTCCACGTAAGCAAGAAATCATATAAGCATGTAAATGTGTCAATAAGTCAGAGAAAATTAGAGACTAAGTATGTCAAAAGTATTTTTATGAACATAATTTATGAATTAAATTTGTTCAGTTTTCATACTTTTTGCTTCTTTTGATCTGTTATTTATTAAGTTCACATATTGAAGATATGACGTAATAAATATTCAGTTTACTTAGAGTTTTGAGAAATTCCAAGTTAATATTAATGGAGAAATCTGGGTATTTATAGAGAAATTAAAATACTTATCGAGAAGTCAAATAAACATTTGATATTAAACTTATCGAGAAGTAATTTTAAATATAAAAACGGTACATTCGAGAAGTCAAGTGACTTATCGAGAACTCTGATAAATGCCCAGTTTGTCCAAAAAGGACTGAAGTGATTCTAATTTATTTGAATTGAATCAAATTAAAATCAGAATAACTTTTCCAAAAGTATTTTTCTAAAATAATTTATTGAATCAAATTATTTTAGTTCTGAGTTATCGATAAGTCTCAAAATATTCTTGTCGAGAACTCTGTGAGTAAACACTATTAGAGAACTCTATATGGTCTTATCGATAAGTCATAATAGAGCTTATCGAGAAGTCATTCGAGAAGTCTGTAAATAGACTTATCGAGGACTCACTTGAGAACTCTAAAATGACTTGTCAATAAGTCATTTTGACTTATCGAGAACTCAGTTCTCTATACTTTTGAGTGCTATTTTTCCGCCTTGTGTTAATCTTACACATTAAAGATGTAAATTAACAACTAAGCAGTTTACTTAGAATTTGAAATATTCTAAGTTAAATTTTTTGAGTTTTTAAAGAAAAATAAATATACAGAGATTCTGAAATATTTATAATTTATATTTCAGTTAATTTCCAATTAAATCAAACTAGGTTGATTTATTAGAGATTAATCTGCTGCAAAACATTAGCTGAGTTCTTGCCTTAGGATGAAGAATTGAGCATTCCAATTTCACTCACAAGTCTAGTAAAGGTTGCTTCATCCAAGGGTTTAGTAAAAATGTCAGCTAATTATTTTTCTGTTGGAACAAAAATGAGCTCAATGGTACCATTTGCAGCATGTTCCCTGATAAAATGGTACCTAACATCAATGTGCTTTATTCTAGAATGATTAACTGGATTAGCTACTATAGATATGGCACTAGTATTGTCACACATAATAGGAATTTTGTGTAAGACTAGACCATAGTCCATTAGCTGATTTCTAATCCAAAGCACTTGAGCACAACAACTTCCAGCAGCTATATATTAAGCCTCAGTTGTGGAAGTTGACACAGATTGCTATTTCTTACTATTCCAGGACACAAGTCTTTGACCAAGAAATTGACAGCTTCCACTAGTACTTTTCCTATCAACCCTGCATCCAGCAAAATCTGCATCTGTGTCTCCAACAGCTTCAAAACCAGTTCCCTTAGGATACCATAATCCCAAGTTTGGAGTTCCCTTTAAGTATCTGAAAATCCTTTTGACAGCCATCAAGTGTGATTCTTTGGATTGGCTTGAAATCTGGCACATAGACAAGTAGCAAACATGATGTCTGGTCTACTAGCAGTCAAATACAGCAATGATCCAATCATTCCTCTGTAGCTTGAAATATCCACACTCTTGCCTTTCTTGTCTTCATCCAACTTGGTTGCAGTAGACATTGGTGTAGATGTAGGTGAGCTATCTACCATACCAAATTTCTTCAATAAGTCATTCACATATTTGGTTTGGCTGATGAAAATACCATCACTTCTTTGACTAACTTGAAGGCCAAGGAAGTAACTCAATTCTCCCATCATGCTCATTTCATACTCACTCTGCATTAGCCTAGAGAATCTTTGACAAAGCTTTTCATTTGTAGATCCAAAGATGATATTATCCACATAGATTTGAACTAGGATCATATCTTCATCATGCTTCTTGTAGAAGAGAGTCTTATCAATAGTACCTCTGGTAAAACCATGTTTGAGTAGAAATTCTGACAGTGTGTCATACCAGGCTCTAGGTGTCTGTTTCAGTCCATATAGAGCCTTGAGTAATTTGTAAACAAAGTTAAGGATTTCTGGATCTTCAAAACTAGGTGGCTGTTGCACATAAACTTCTTCTTCTAGTTCACCATTAAGAAAAGCACTCTTGACATCCATTTGATACACCTTAAAATTTGAGTGTGCAGCAAATGCCAGAAAAATTCTTATTGCTTCTAGTCTTGCAACAGGAGCAAAAGTCTCATCATAGTCAATTCCCTCTTCTTGTGAGTAGCCTTTAGCAACCAGCCTTGCTTTGTTTCTAGTAACAATTCCATTTTCATCCATTTTGTTCCTGTACACCCACTTAGTTCCAATTATACTTCTATTCTTTGGTGCAGGGACTAATTTCCAAACTTTGTTTCTCTCAAACTGATCCAGCTCCTCCTGCATGACACATATCCAGTCAGGATCCAATAGAGCTTCTTCAGTTTTCTTGGGCTCTACTTGAGACAGAAAACATGCATGTAGGCATTCAGTAGCAGTTGCACTTCTAGTTCTCACACCAGCTGAGGGATCACCAATAATAGCTTCTACTGTATGACTCATATCCCACTTTCTGGTGTGTGTCTGTTGACTAGTGCCTTCATCATTTTCTTCAGTATTACCATGACTGTCATTTCCATTCTCTCCTTCCCCCCCTGAGTTTGTGCCATCAAATTTAGGTGTCTGAAGAGAGCTTTCATTTCCATGATTTTGTTCAGAGATCTCTTCATTTGTTACTTGTTGTGTCACAACTTCATCTTCCTCATCAGAATCACTATAAATGGTTAGATTTCCAAATGCAAGGGCTTCAGCATCATTTACATCAAGGCATTCCAAGCCTGGACACTTGTCATCATCAAAAGTCACATATGTGCTTTCCATAATTTTCTTTTGATCAATCACATAAACTTTATAGGCTATTCTTTCCAATGAATATCCCAGAAAAATTGCTTCAAAAACTTTAGAGTCAAATTTTCCCACATATTCAGAGTTGTCTTTTAGAATATAACACTTGCTTCCAAACACATGTAGATGCTTCACTGTAGGCTTCCTGTTAGATATGATTGAGTAGGGTGATTTTCCATGAGCTTTGTTGATGAGATATCTGTTTTGAGTTTAGCATGCAGTATTAACAGCCTCTTCCCAAAAACTAGTGGGCAACTGAGCATCTTGTAGCAAAGTTCTAGCAGCTTCAACCAATTTTCTATTTTTCCTCTCAACTACTCCATTCTGTTGAGGTGTTCTAGCTGCTAAAAATTCTTGAACAATGCCTTTGCTTTTGCAGAATTCACTTAATGTTGAGTTTCTGAATTCTGTTCCATTATCACTTCTCAATCTTTTCACACTAACTTTTCCTTCAGCTTGCTTATCAATTTTCTTGATGTGCTCAATTATGATGTTTGGATTTTCATCTTTAGAGTACATGAACTCAACCCAAGTGTATCTTGAAAAATCATCAACCATGACAAGGGCATATTTATTCCTTGAAATGGACAAGACATTTACTGGCCCAAACAAGTCCATGTGAATAAGTTGCAGATGTGCACTTATAGATATCACATATTTTGACTTGTGACTTGATCTTTTCATTTTTCCTTTCTGACAAGCTTCACAAACTTTCAGTTGAGCAAATTCCAGATTGGGCATGTCTCTCACAAGTTCCTTCTTGACTAGGGTGTTGATTGCTTTGAAATTCAAGTGAGATAGTTTTTTATGCCACAATTTGCTTTGCTCTTCTGATGCCTTGGTGTAGAAACAACACATTCCATCCTCATTTGTTGAGTCTAAGTCTGCAACAAACAAGCTTCCCTTTCTTACTCCCTTAAGAGCAATTTCACCAGTCTTTTTGCTAATAAAAGCACAATCTTCTTTGTTGAAAACAACTTGAAAACCTTTGTCTGCAAATTGACTAACACTTAGGAGATTTAATTCTAATCCAACAACTAGTGCTACAACTTCAATGACAACATTTCCAGAAACAATCTTTCCATATCCCATTGTGAATCCTTTGCTGTTGTCTCCAAAGGTTACCAAAGGGCCAGCCATCTCCCCAAATTGTGATAGCAGGGCCTTATCACCTGTCATATGCCTGGAGCATCCACTATCAATGATCCATATGACCTTCTTTCCTTTGTCCTGCACACAATGAGGATTAAGTGTGTTTAGCTACCCAAGTTGTGTTGGGTACTTTCTTCTTGTTAACTGATTTTGCAGAAGTAGAATGAGAATTTTGAGATGAAATGGAATTCATAGACTGTTGAGCATTTTCCCTTTCAGATACAGAATCAATTTTTGATTCCATGAGATCAATTCTCAATTTGTGGCAACTCTTCATCACTTTCATGTTGCAGGGAATGCAATCAAGCTTGTCATAGAATGAATAGGGATCATTAGCATTAGCTTCATTGTACTTGCAGACTCCTTCAGGTGGATTGCTAACAACCTTTTTACAAAGATGAGTTAGGTGATTCATTGATCCACATTTCTCACACCTCTTTCTAGGAGCATCTGCAACATAAGCAAAATTATTGCTTTTGTTATCCCAATCTTTCCATTTCTATTCTTCTTTATCTTTTTGACCTCTTCAGCTTTAATCTCCTTCACAAGCTCCTTAGTTTCTTGATTGGCTTTTGGTGTTTCAACAGGGATGGAAGACAGGGTTGACTCATTATTTTTCTTTTGCTTGTCCTCATCAGCTATCTCTTGTTTGATTATCAACTCTTCTTCACTGACGTTCACCTCACATGCCTTGAACAATGGTGATTCAACTTTCTTCAACATTATTGGAACATTCTCAGCTTCAGTTGATTTTCCTTTGTCACTGACAGACTTCTTTTTGCTGTTCAAACCCTCATAGTCAAGACCAATGGCAATGTTTGCACAAGGCTTGTTCTTTTCATGATATTGTCCAATCAACTCAGAAGCATTTTTGAAGGATTTCAGCTTCACTTCATTCTTCTCCAGCCTTTCTCTCAACACTGCTTCAATTTCAATTGCACACTTTAATTTATTCTTTAAGTATGCAATTTCTTGTTTAGCAGCATCAAGCTCAACCAGCAATAATTCAACCTCTTGTTTTTCACTCTCAAGTTTTTCATTGATCTTTTTCAATCTGCTAACTTCCTCATTTGCAGCAACCATGCTTGTATGAATGTGGAAAATTTTTGTGCTCATCTTTTCAACAGTTTCCTTATATTGACTCACATTTAAATCAATTGTGGTGAGAGTTGGTACCTGTGATTTAGATGATGAAGAGTCTCTTTACTCCAAGGCCATGAGTGCATAGTTTCCAACTTCTTCATCTTCATCATTATCTGAATCATCCCAGCACTTGCCCTCAGCAATATAAGCTTTCCCTCGTTGCTTCTTTTGAAGAGCATCATACTTTGCTTCCAATTCAAGATAGGCTTTGTCTTTCTTTACTTTCTTAGGTATCCTACATTCTGTAGCAAAATGGCCCAACTCATCACAGTTAAAGCATCTTATTTTTGATCTATCAACAAATCCAGTTTTGTAGCCAGTTTTGCTATCAGGAGTGTACTTCCCTTTTCCTTTCCAGCTGATGTCTTTGTTGAAGAACTGTCCTTTGCTCTTGAAAAATCTCGGTTTCTTTACTCTAATATTAGAGAATTTTCTAGCCAAGTAAGCCATTGATTTGTCTAGTTCATCAAGCTTATCAAGAGTGTAAAACTCATCTTCTTCATCCAATTCCAGTATGACTTGCTCTTCAGTGTCATTGACTCTTTTCTCACTTGTAGAAATTGCTGGAGTTGGGGATCTTTGCTCATCATTAGAAGTCTGGCCATCATTCACAATCAGTGCACTTGAGCCATCCATTACGTATCATTGACCAGCCCTTAATGACTTCTTTTGAATCATTTCAAGTTCATAAGTTTTCAGAACCCCATAGAGCACTTCCAGTGTGATTCTACTCAGATCCCTTCCTTCTCTGATTGCAGAGATCTTTTGTTCCAAATGGTCAGGGAGAGTGAGCAAGAACTTCAAATTCACTTCTTCAACATCATAAAATTTATCATGAAGCTTCAAGTCATTTATCAGCTTATTAAACCTTTCGAACACATCAGTAATACCCTCCTTTGGTTTTGCCATAAAACCCTCATACTGAGAAATCAATATCCTTCTTTGATTTGACCTAACCTCCTCAGTTCCTTCACAAAGTATTTCAATCTTTTCCCAGATCTGTTTAGCCGTGTCACAGTTGACAATGTTATTATACATTATATTGTCAAGTGACTCAATTAGTATCAGTTGCAAAGCACTGTCTAGGGAAACTTTCTCTCTTTCAGGTTCAGTATACTCAGAAGGATCCTTGAGAGCATAATGAGCTGGAATAACCGTATCTCCATCTGTGGTTTGCTCTACTCTAACTACAGGAGTGAAGGGCCCATTCTTGAGGATACCAATGTAAAGATGATTGGCCATTCTTATAAACAGCAACATTTTCTTTTTCCATAAATTGTAATTGGCCTTATCAAAGGAAGGAATCTTGATACTACTGATTTTCTGTGTATTCATTTTTCCAAGATCTAATCTGTTTACTTTCAGATTTTGCTCTGATACCACTTGTTAGGTATGAATACAACACGGGGGGGGGGGGTGAATGTGTTTTGACTTAAATGTTTGATTTTCGATCGACTTAGGCTTTAGCAGTTGGTTGTTGTTAATGATTTAGTAGAATGGATGTTAAACATAAATAGTTGTGCAAATATGTAAAACAAAGATCTTCAAAACTCACTTAATTTTATATTAAAAATCAAGCAGTGTTTTGCTACAAAATCTCTAAGTTCTTGTTTTAGAACTTAGCTTCTTTCTTGAGAGATAACACACAATTTTTCTAATCTGATTGTTCTTCTTAACTTAACTAGAGGACCAGTGTTAACTTTATAACTCAGTTAACTGCTGGTTTACACAGTGGATAATAAACATGCTATTAGCTTTTCTAAACTGTCACTTGTTATTTCTATTTATAAAAAAACAAATCTTCCATTTCTGGCTTAGCATATCTTTAGCATCCCATGATTACTTTAATCTTCTCTATCAGTTAATCTTTGTCGTTGATCTTGCATATCTCTCAAGCTGCTTTTTGTAGACTTGTCAATTCAGCTGAGTGAATTGTTTGTTGATTTGCAACCTTGGATATTGAACTGTTCTGCAATTCTGTACTTAGAGAAATTTCTTCACTTCGAGATCTCCAGTTAAGCTGTAGAGAACTCGACATCTCGATAGGCATGTTGGCTTGTCGATATCTCTGAAACTTTATTGTTGCCTAGACTTATCGACAACTCTGAGTTCTCTAGTGAATTTTGGTTTATCGATAACTCAGAGTTCTCTAATGGACTTTGGCTTATCGATAATTCAGAGTTCTCTAATGAATGTATACTTGTCGATATCTCTAAGTTCTCAACATACAATTCCTGAGTTCTCTACACCCGGTGGATGTTGCTTATCCGTCGAGTAGACATTCTTCATCCGTCGAGTAGATATTACTCATCCGTCGGGTAGATGTTACTCATCCGTCGGTACTCTCTGGAGTTTAAATGACTTCTCGATAAGTCATTCTGGAGTTTTCGAATGATTTCTCTATAACACTAATTATGTGACTTGTAGAGATCTTGACTTAGAATGTTTTACACCAAACATATTTATTCAACTCCAAGCTTCTTCATAATTCTTCTGAGGCATGATCTTCTTGATCTTCTTCCAGATAGAATTCTTAGGCTTGACACTGTTTAGAGAAAAATGCTCCAGTCTGCTCCATTTACATTTTACAGACATTAAGTGTTACAAGTATGAATTACAGATTAAGGTTACAATACAACTAATCTTAGGGTTGTCAGTATGACTTAGTCTTGATATGATACATGCATGTCTTGCACAACATGATAACATGAGTGACACAAAGAAAACCGTAGGTGACAAAGGGAAAGCCAAGAAGACTGAGAATGCTCCAACCTTTTTGAAAGAGGTTAATGCACCTATATTCAAAGCATGTGTAGTCAACTTCAGTGAAGAAGAATTGAGTATCAAGTAAGAAATTGCTAATAAAGATAAAGAGAAAAAAACTGAAGAATCAGTTCAGTCTTCCAATACTGAAGAGAAACTCATGAACAAACAAAATCCCAAGACTCCTGTTCAAGAAACCAAAACTGAAGATGTAAGAAAAAGAAAGAAAAATAGAAATGGGAAAATAGGGATAAATAAAAGCAATAATTTTGCTTATATTGCAAATGCTCCTAGAAAGAAGTGTGAAAAATGTGGCTCTTCAAATCATCTAACTCACCTTTGTAAAAAGGTTATTAGCAAGCCAGCTGAAGGAACTTGCAAATACAATGAAGCAAATTCTAATGATCCCTATTCATTCTGTGACAAGTTTGACTGTATTCTTTGCAACATGAAGGTAATGAAGAGTTGCCACAAACTGAGAGTAGACCTTAAAGAATCAAGAAATGAGTCTACATCAGAAGGAAAACATGCACAACTATCACTGAATTCTGTTTCGTCTAAAGTTACTCATTCTACCTTTACTGAACAAGTTACCAAGAAGAAACTACCCAACACTGCTTGGGTTTCCAAATACACTTAAGACTCATTATATGTAGGGCAAGTGAAGAAAGTCATCTGGATCATAGACAATGGATGTTCCAGGTATATGACTGATGGTAGAAGCCCTGCTATCACAGTTTGAGGAGAAAGCTGGCCCATTGGTGACCTTTAGAGACAACAACAAAGGATTCAAAATGGGATATGGCAAGATTGTTCTGAAAATGTTGTCTTTAAATGATGTATGACTGGTAGCTGATCCTGAAGTGAATCTTTTCAGAATTAGCATATTGTAGACAATAGTCTCAAGTCATATTCAACAAGAAGAATGCACTGTTATCAGCATGAAAACCAGTGTAGTTGCTCTGAAGGGAGCAAAGAAAGGAAGCTTGTTTGTTGAAGATTTTGACTCAACAAATAAGGATGGTATTTGTTGCTTATACACCAAGGTATCACGAGAAATAAACAAGCTCTGACTTAAAAATCTGTCTCACTTGACTTTCAAGAAAATTAGCACCTTTTCAAAAAGGAGTTGGTAAGAGACATGTCTAAGATAGAGCTTGCTCAAGTTGAAGTTTGTGAGGTCTGTCAGACTAAAAAAATGAAGAAATTACTCAACAAGAGAATCATGGAAATAGAAGCTCATCTCATACACCTGAGTTTGATTGCACAACCTCAGGGGGAGTAAGAGGATCTTCAGATACCGGAAGGAAGCTCAACTTGGGACTATGGTATCCTAAGGGAATCAGTTATAGAGCTGTTGGTTTCGCAGATACAGATTTTGCTAGTTGGAGGGCTGACAAAAACAGTTCTAGTGGAAGGTGTCAACTTTGTCTTTCAATGACCTGTATCCTGATATTGCATTAAGCTCATTTTTGTACCAACTAAAAAACAATTAGCTGACATTTTTACTAAACCTTTGGATGAAGCAACTTTCACTAGATTTATAAGTTAAACTGGAGCGCTTAATTCTTCATCCTAAGGCAAGAACTCAGCTAATATTTTGCAGCAGGTTAATCTCCAGTAAATCAATATTAATTTGATTAAATTGGAAATTAACTGAAATATGAATCATAAATATTTCAGAAATCTATGCATATTTGTTTTTCAAATACAATTAACTTGGAATTTTTTAATTTTTAAGTAAACTGCCTGGTTGTTAGTTTACATTCTTAATATATAAAATTAACAAAAGGTAGAATTACAATAACCAAAAGTATTTAGAAAACTGAGTTCTCGATAAGTATAAATTGACTTCTCGACAAGTCATTTTAGGACTTCTCGAGTGAGTCCTCGATGTGTCAATTTACTGACTTCTTGAGTGACTTCTCGATAGGTTTAAAATGACTTATCGATAAGTCCTTGTAGAGTTCTCTAATAGTGTTCATTCACAGAGTTCTCTACAAGTACAATTCTTGACTTATCAATAACTCAGAACTGAGATAATCTAAATCATTAAATTATTTTGGTAAAATACTTTTGGAAAATTTATTCTAATTTTTAAAGTAAAAGTTAAAATTAGTTTAGTCCAATTTCTGGATAAACTGGGTATTTATTTGACATTTCGATAAGTCAAGTTTGAGTTCTCTATAAGAGTAATTTAAAATGACTTCTCGACATGTACTTCACTTCTCTAAATGACTTCTCGATAGACAAACTCCAAATGTCTATTTTTGAGTTCTCGATAAGTCATCTTCTTTTACTATAAATACCCAGACTAATCGATACATACCTCACTTACAACTTTTGAGATCTAAAGTGACCTAGCTTTCAATCCGAAACCGTTTTCTCTCTCATTTTTCATTCCTTCTCAGAAATTTCTCTTACCCATTCATTCTCATCAATCAACAGTGGCCCAAAATGTTGCTAGGACATTTATCCCAGAGGAAGGAACCAAATATCTTGTTTTCACTGATGCAAACCAAGCTCCTGATAGTTTCAAGGGGTTTGTGAAGCTGTTGTCTGAATCCTATCTTGCAGGTGCTTTGACTGCAAATCCAATACTGTATCTAGACGTGCTGCATGAATTCTGGACTACAACTGTACTAAGGACTGATGTTAACAATAACTCTCTTTTTTTGGTGGCGACATGCACAATTGGAGGCCAGCGAATAGAAATCAATGACCAAGATGTGAATAGAGCCTTGGGGCTGCCAACTGAGAATCTGGTGGAGGTACCAACTCCTGATGAGCTGACTGAGTTCATGGACTTCATCAATTATGGTGGGAGAATCAACCTGTCAAGCTTAAACAGAACCAATCTAAGGAAGGAGTGGTTATTCATCTTTGACTCTGTGGTAAGGGCCTTTACTTGCAGAAAAACAGGATATGACAATATCTCAAGTGTTGTGCAAAAGCTGTTGTATTCAATTGCCCACAACAGACACCTGAATGTTGGTCTACTGAACCTAGAAGAACTTGCAACCAGACTGATTATGCCTCTGTCAGCTAGAGGTAAGGAAATTTTATTCCCTAGATTTATTATGTCCATTTTAAATAATAAAATAGCTAACATACATCTACTGAATGGTATAGATAGTACTAAAATTGGCAATTATAAGCAAGTGTCCAAAATAATATTTGGCTCACTTACTACAAAGAATAAGGTGAATGTAAGTCTAAAAGTCACTCCATTTATGTTGGAGTGATTTATGACTTATCCTTATCGTATGCCCGACATGAGATCTAATGCACAATCCAGTACAGCTTTGATTCCTGAACATGTGGAAGCACAAACACGGGATTACCAACAGGGTTCTTCCCAAGCTGCAACCATTCTTTCACAACCTTTAGAATCTAGGAAACCAACTATCTCATCTTCCCAAAAAGGTGAGGTCAGTAAAAGGAAGAGAAAGAGGATAAACATAGTTGTGATAATTGAGAGTGGTGA